>NC_139471.1:33285000-33287500 GCF_057233095.1 Heloderma suspectum | reverse complement strand
CTAACCCTAACCCTAACCCTAACCTTAACCCTAACCCTAACCCTAACCCTAACCCCAACCCTAACCCTAACCCTAACCCTAACCCTAACCCTAACCCTAACCCCAACCCTAACCCTAACCCTAACCCTAACCCTATACCTAACTCAACCCTAACCCTAACCCCAACCCTAACCCTAACCCTAACCCTAACCCTAACCCTATCCCTAACCCCAACCCTAACCCTAACCCTAACCCTAACCCTAACCCTAACCCTAAACCTAACCCCAAACCTAACCCTAACCCTAACCCTATACCTAACTCAACCCTGACCCTAACCCCAACCCTAACCCTAACCATAACCCTAACCCTAACCCTAACCCCAACCCTAACCCTAACCCCAACCCTAACCCTAACCCTAACCCTATACCTAACTCAACCCTAACCCTAACCCCAACCCTAACCCTAACCCTAACCCTATACCTAACCCCAACCCTAACCCTAACCCTAACCCCTAAGCCTAACCCTAACCATAACCCTAACCCTAACCCTAACCCTAACCCTAACCCTAACACTAACCCTAACCCTATACCTAACCCCAACCCTATCCCTAACCCTAACCCTAACCCCAACACTAACCCTAACCCCCACCCTAACCCTTAACCTAACCCCAACCCTAACCCTAACCCTAACCCTATACCTAACCCCAACCCTAACCCTAACCCTAACCCTAACCCTAACCCCAACCCTAACCCTAACCCTAACCCTAACCCTAACCCTAACCCTATACCTAACTCAACCCTAACCCTAACCCCAACCCTAACCCTAACCCTAACCCTAACCCTAACCCTAACCCCAACCCTAACCCTATACCTAACTCAACCCTAACCCTAACCCCAACCCTAACTCTAAACCTAACCCTAACACCAACCCTAACCCTAACCCTAACCCTAACCCTAACCCTATACCTAACCCCAACCCTAACCCTAACCCTAACCCTAACACTAACCCCAACCCTAACCCTATACCTAACTCAACCCTAACCCTAACCCTAACCCTATACCTAACCCCAACCCTAACCCTAACCCTAACCCTAACCATAACCCTAACCCTAACCCTAACCCTAACCCTAACCCTAACTCTATACCAAACCCCAACCCTAACCCTAACCCTAACCCTAACCCTAACCCTAACCCTAACCCTAACCCTAACCCTAACCCCAACCCTAACCCCAACCCTAACCCTAACCCTAACCCTAACCCTAACCCTATACCTAACCCCAACCCTAACCCTAACCCTAACCCTAACACTAACCCCAACCCTAACCCTATACCTAACTCAACCCTAACCCTAACCCTATACCTAACCCCAACCCTAACCCTAACCCTAACCCTAACCCTAACCCTAACCCTAACCCTAACCCTATACCAAACCCCAACCCTAACCCTAACCCTAACCCCAACCCTAACCCTAACCCTAACCCTAACCCTAACCCCAACACTAACACTAACCCTAACCCTAACCCTAACCCTAACCCTAACCCCAACCCTAACCCTAACCCTAACCCTAACCCTAACCCTAACCCTAACCCTAACCCTATACCTAACTCAACCCTAACCCTAACCCCAACCCTAACCCTAACCCTAACCCTAACCCTAACCCCAACCCTAACCCTATACCTAACTCAACCCTAACCCTAACCCTAACCCTAACCCTAACACTAACCCTAACCCTAACCCTAACCCCAACCCTAACCCTAACATTAACCCTAACCCTAACCCTAACCCTAACCCTAACCCTAACCCCAATCCTAACCCTAACCCTAACCCTAACCCTAACCCTAACCCCAACCCTAACCCCAACCCTAACCCTAACCCTAACCCTAACCCTAACCCTAACCCCAACCCTAACCCTAACCCCAACCCTAACCCTAACCCTAACCCTAACCCTATACCTAACTCAACCCTAACCCTAAACCCAACCCAAACCCTAACCCTAACCCTAACCCTAACCCCAACCCTAACCCTATACCTAACTCAACCCTAACCCTAACCCTAACCCTAACCCTAACCCTATACCTAACTCAACCCTAACCCTAACCCTAACCCTAACCCTAACCCTAACCCTATACCTAACCCCAACCCTAACCCTAACCCTAAACCTAACTTTAACCCTAACCCTAACCCTAACCCTAACCCTAACCCCAACCCTAACCCTAACCCTAACCCTATACCTAACTCAACCCTAACCCTAACCCCAACCCTAACCCTAACCCTAACCCTAGCCCTAACACTAACCCCAACCCTAACCCTAACCCCAACCCTAACCCTAACCCTAACCCCATACCTAACTCAACCCTAACCCTAACCCCAACCCTAACCCTAACCCTAACCCTAACCCTAACCCTAACCCTAACCCCAACCCTATACCTAACCCCAACCCTAACCCTAACCCTAACCCTATACCTAACTCAACCCTAACCCTAACCCCAACCCTAACCCTAACCCTAACCCTAACCCTAACC
>NC_139471.1:33275000-33277500 GCF_057233095.1 Heloderma suspectum | reverse complement strand
CCTAACCCTAACCCTAACCCCAACCCTAACCCTAACCCTAACCCTAACCCTAACCCCAACCCTAACCCTAACCCTAACCCTAACCCTAACCCTATACCTAACTCAACCCTAACCCTAACCCCAACCCTAACCCTAACCCTAACCCTAACCCTAACCCTATACCTAACCCCAACCCTAACCCTAACCCTAACCCTAACCCTAACCCTAACCCTAACCCCAAACCTAACCCTAACCCTAACCCTATACCTAACTCAACCCTGACCCTAACCCCAACCCTAACCCTAACCATAACCCTAACCCTAACCCTAACCCCAACCCTAACCCTAACCCCAACCCTAACCCTAACCCTAACCCTAACCCTATACCTAACTCAACCCTAACCCTAACCCCAACCCTAACCCTAACCCTAACCCTAACCCTATACCTAACCCCAACCCTAACCCTAACCCTAACCCTAACCCTAACCCCTAAGCCTAACCCTAACCATAACCCTAACCCTAACCCTAACCCTAACCCTAACCCTAACCCTAACACTAACCCTAACCCTATACCTAACCCCAACCCTATCCCTAACCCTAACCCTAACCCCAACACTAACCCTAACCCCCACCCTAACCCTTAACCTAACCCCAACCCTAACCCTAACCCTAACCCTATACCTAACCCCAACCCTAACCCTAACCCTAACCCTAACCCTAACCCTAACCCTAACCCCAACCCTAACCCTAACCCTAACCCTAACCCTAACCCTAACCCTATACCTAACTCAACCCTAACCCTAACCCCAACCCTAACCCTAACCCTAACCCTAATCCTAACCCCAACCCTAACCCTATAGCTAACTCAACCCTAACCCTAACCCCAACCCTAACCCTAAACCTAACCCTAACACCAACCCTAACCCTAACCCTAACCCTAACCCTAACCCTATACCTAACCCCAACCCTAACCCTAACCCTAACCCTAACACTAACCCCAACCCTAACCCTATACCTAACTCAACCCTAACCCTAACCCTATACCTAACCCCAACCCTAACCCTAACCCTAACCCTAACCCTAACCCTAACCCTAACCCCAACCCTAACCCCAACCCCAACCCTAACCCTAACCCTAACCCTAACCCTAACCCTAACCCTATACCTAACCCCAACCCTAACCCTAACCCTAACCCTAACACTAACCCCAACCCTAACCCTATACCTAACTCAACCCTATCCCTAACCCTATACCTAACCCCAACCCTAACCCTAACCCTAACCCTAACCCTAACCCTAACCCTAACGCTAACCCTAACCCTATACCAAACCCCAACCCTAACCCTAACCCTAACCCCAACCCTAACCCTAACCCTAACCCTAACCCTAACCCTAACCCCAACACTAACACTAACCCTAACCCTAACCCTAACCCTAACCCTAACCCCAACCCTAACCCTAACCCTAACCCTAACCCTAACCCTAACCCTAACCATAACCCTATACCTAACTCAACCCTAACCCTAACCCCAACCCTAACCCTAACCCTAACCCTAACCCTAACCCCAACCCTAACCCTATACCTAACTCAACCCTAACCCTAACCCTAACCCTAATCCTAACCCTAACACTAACCCTAACCCTAACCCTAACCCCAACCCTAACCCTAACCCTAACCCTAACCCTAACCCTAACCCCAATCCTAACCCTAACCCTAACCCTAACCCTAACCCTAACCCCAACCCTAACCCCAACCCTAACCCTAACCCTAACCCTAACCCTAACCCCAACCCTAACCCTAACCCCAACCCTAACCCTAACCCTAACCCTAACCCTATACCTAACTCAACCCTAACCCTAAACCCAACCCAAACCCTAACCCTAACCCTAACCCTAACCCCAACCCTAACCCTATACCTAACTCAACCCTAACCCTAACCCTAACCCTAACCCTAACCCTAACCCTAACCCTATACCTAACTCAACCCTAACCCTAACCCTAACCCTAACCCTAACCCTAAACCTATACCTAACCCCAACCCTAACCCTAACCCTAAACCTAACTTTAACCCTAACCCTAACCCTAACCCTAACCCTAACCCTAACCCCAACCCTAACCCTAACCCTAACCCTATACCTAACTCAACCCTAACCCTAACCCCAACCCTAACCCTAACCCTAACCCTAGCCCTAACACTAACCCCAACCCTAACCCTAACCCCAACCCTAACCCTAACCCTAACCCCATACCTAAATCAACCCTAACCCTAACCCCAACCCTAACCCTAACCCTAACCCTAACCCTAACCCTAACCCTAACCCCAACCCTATACCTAACCCCAACCCTAACCCTAACCCTAACCCTATACCTAACTCAACCCTAACCCTAACCCCAACCCTAACCCTAACCCTAACCCTAACCCTAACCCCAACCCTAACCCTATACCTAACTCAACCCTAACCCTAACCCTAACCCTAACCCTAACCCTAACCCTAACCCCAACCCTAACCCTAACCCTAACC
>NC_139471.1:33250000-33257500 GCF_057233095.1 Heloderma suspectum | reverse complement strand
AACCCTATCCCTAACCCTAACCCTAACCCCAACACTAACCCTAACCCCCACCCTAACCCTTAACCTAACCCCAACCCTAACCCTAACCCTAACCCTATACCTAACCCCAACCCTAACCCTAACCCTAACCCTAACCCTAACCCTAACCCTAACCCTAACCCCAACCCTAACCCTAACCCTAACCCTAACCCTAACCCTAACCCTAACCCTATACCTAACTCAACCCTAACCCTAACCCCAACCCTAACCCTAACCCTAACCCTAACCCTAACCCTAACCCCAACCCTAACCCTATAGCTAACTCAACCCTAACCCTAACCCCAACCCTAACCCTAAACCTAACCCTAACACCAACCCTAACCCTAACCCTAACCCTAACCCTAACCCTATACCTAACCCCAACCCTAACCCTAACCCTAACCCTAACACTAACCCCAACCCTAACCCTATACCTAACTCAACCCTAACCCTAACCCTATACCTAACCCCAACCCTAACCCTAACCCTAACCCTAACCCTAACCCTAACCCTAACCCTAACCCCAACCCTAACCCCAACCCCAACCCTAACCCTAACCCTAACCCTAACCCTAACCCTAACCCTATACCTAACCCCAACCCTAACCCTAACCCTAACCCTAACACTAACCCCAACCCTAACCCTATACCTAACTCAACCCTATCCCTAACCCTATACCTAACCCCAACCCTAACCCTAACCCTAACCCTAACCCTAACCCTAACCCTAACGCTAACCCTAACCCTATACCAAACCCCAACCCTAACCCTAACCCTAACCCCAACCCTAACCCTAACCCTAACCCTAACCCTAACCCTAACCCTAACCCCAACACTAACACTAACCCTAACCCTAACCCTAACCCTAACCCTAACCCCAACCCTAACCCTAACCCCAACCCTAACCCTAACCCTAACCCTAACCATAACCCTATACCTAACTCAACCCTAACCCTAACCCCAACCCTAACCCTAACCCTAACCCTAACCCTAACCCTAACCCCAACCCTAACCCTATACCTAACTCAACCCTAACCCTAACCCTAACCCTAATCCTAACCCTAACACTAACCCTAACCCTAACCCTAACCCCAACCCTAACCCTAACCCTAACCCTAACCCTAACCCTAACCCCAATCCTAACCCTAACCCTAACCCTAACCCTAACCCCAACCCTAACCCCAACCCTAACCCTAACCCTAACCCTAACCCTAACCCTAACCCCAACCCTAACCCTAACCCCAACCCTAACCCTAACCCTAACCCTATACCTAACTCAACCCTAACCCTAAACCCAACCCAAACCCTAACCCTAACCCTAACCCTAACCCCAACCCTAACCCTATACCTAACTCAACCCTAACCCTAACCCTAACCCTAACCCTAACCCTAACCCTATACCTAACTCAACCCTAACCCTAACCCTAACCCTAACCCTAACCCTAAACCTATACCTAACCCCAACCCTAACCCTAACCCTAAACCTAACTTTAACCCTAACCCTAACCCTAACCCTAACCCTAACCCTAACCCCAACCCTAACCCTAACCCTAACCCTATACCTAACTCAACCCTAACCCTAACCCCAACCCTAACCCTAACCCTAACCCTAGCCCTAACACTAACCCCAACCCTAACCCTAACCCCAACCCTAACCCTAACCCTAACCCCATACCTAAATCAACCCTAACCCTAACCCCAACCCTAACCCTAACCCTAACCCTAACCCTAACCCTAACCCCAACCCTATACCTAACCCCAACCCTAACCCTAACCCTAACCCTATACCTAACTCAACCCTAACCCTAACCCCAACCCTAACCCTAACCCTAACCCTAACCCTAACCCCAACCCTAACCCTATACCTAACTCAACCCTAACCCTAACCCTAACCCTAACCCTAACCCTAACCCCAACCCTAACCCTAACCCTAACCCTAACCCTAACCCCAACCCTCACCCTAACCCTAACCCTAACCCTAACCCTATACCTAACTCAACCCTAACCCTAACCCCAACCCTAACCCTAACCCTAACCCTAACCCTATACCTAACCCCAACCCTAACCCTAACCCTAACCCTAACCCTAACCCTAACCCCAAACCTAACCCTAACCCTAACCCTATACCTAACTCAACCCTGACCCTAACCCCAACCCTAACCCTAACCATAACCCTAACCCTAACCCTAACCCTATACCTAACTCAACCCTAACCCTAACCCCAACCCTAACCCTAACCCTAACCCTAACCCTATACCTAACCCCAACCCTAACCCTAACCCTAACCCTAACCCTAACCCCTAAGCCTAACCCTAACCATAACCCTAACCCTAACCCTAACCCTAACCCTAACCCTAACCCTAACACTAACCCTAACCCTATACCTAACCCCAACCCTATCCCTAACCCTAACCCTAACCCCAACACTAACCCTAACCCCCACCCTAACCCTTAACCTAACCCCAACCCTAACCCTAAGCCTAACCCTAACCCTAACCCTAACCCCAACCCTAACCCTATACCTAACCCCAACCCTAACCCTAACCCCAACCCTAACCCTAACCCCAACCCTAACCGTAACCCTAACCCTAACCCTAACCCGAACCCGAACCCTAACCCTAACCCTAACCCTAACCCTAACCCCAACCCTAACCCTAACCCCAACCCTAACCCTATCCCTAACCCTAACACTAACCCTAACCCCTACACTAACCCTATACCTAACTCAACCCTAACCCTAACCCCAACCCTAACCCTAACCCTAACCCTAACCCTAACCCTAACACTAACCCTAACCCCAACCCTAACCCTAACCCTAACCCTAACCCTAACCCTAACCCTAACACTAACCCTAACCCTAACCTTAACCCTAACCCTAACCCTAACCCCAACCCTAACCCTAACCCTAACCCTATACCTAACTCAACCCTAACCCTAACCCCAACCCTAACCCTAACCCTAACCCTAACCCTAACCCTAACCCCAACCCTAACCCTAACCCCAACCCTAACCCTAACCCTAACCCTAACCCCAACCCTAACCCTATACCTAACTCAACCCTAACCCTAACCCCAACCCTAACCCTAACCCTAACCCTAACACCAACCCTAACCCTAACCCTAACCCTAACCCTAACCCTAACCCCAACCCTAACCCTATACCTAACTCAACCCTAACCCCAACCCTAACCCTAACCCTAACACTAATCCTAACCCTAACCCCAACCCTAACCCTATACCTAACTCAACCCTAACCCTAACCCCAACCCTAACCCTAACCCTATCCCTAACCCTAACCCTATACCTAACCCCAACCCTAACCCTAACCCTAACCCTAACCCTAACCCCAACCCTTACCCTATACCTAACTCAACCCTAACCCTAACCCTATACCTAACCCCAACCCTAACCCTAACCCTAACCCTAACCCTAACCCTAACCCTAATCCTATACCAAACCCCAACCCTAACCCTAACCCTAACCCTAACCCTATACCTAACTCAACCCTAACCCTAACCCCAACCCTAACCCTAACCCTAACCCTAACCCTAACCCTAACCCCAACCCTAACCCTATACCTAACTCAACCCTAACCCTAACCCCAACCCTAACCCTAACCCTAACCCTAACACCAACCCTAACCCTAACCCTAACCCTAACCCTAACCCTAACCCTATACCTAACCCCAACCCTAACCCTAACCCTAACCCTAACACTAACCCCAACCCTAACCCTATACCTAACTCAACCCTAACCCTAACCCTATACCTAACCCCAACCCTAACCCTAACCCTAACCCTAACCCTAACCCTAACCCTATACCAAACCCCAACCCTATCCCTAACCCTAACCCTAACCCTAACCCTAACCCCAACCCTAACCCCAACCCTAACCCTAACCCTAACCCTAACCCTAACCCTAACCCTATACCTAACCCCAACCCTAACGCTACCAAAACCCTAACACTAACCCCAACCCTAACATTATACCTAACTCAACCCTAACCCTAACCCTATACCTAACCCCAACCCTAACCCTAACCCTAACCCTAACCCTAACCCTAACCCTAACCCTATACCAAACCCCAACCCTAACCCTAACCCTAACCCCAACCCTAACCCTAACCCCAACCCTAACCCTAACCCTAACCCTAACCCTAACCCTAACCCTAACCCTAACCCTAACCCTATACCTAACTCAACCCTAACCCTAACCCCAACCATAACCCTAACCCTAACCCTAACCCTAACCCTAACCCCAACCCTAACCCTGTACCTAACTCAACCCTAACCCTAACCCTAACCCTAATCCTAACCCTAACACTAACCCTAACCCTAACCCTAACCCCAACCCTAACCCTAACCCTAACCCTAACCCTAACCCCAATCCTAACCCTAACCCTAACCCTAACCCTAACCCCAACCCTAACCCCAACCCTAACCCTAACCCTAACCCTAACCCTAACCGCAACCCTAACCCTAACCCCAACCCTAACCCTAACCCTAACCCTATACCTAACTCAACCCTAACCCTAAACCCAACCCAAACCCTAACCCTAACCCTAACCCTAACCCCAACCCTAACCCTATACCTAACTCAACCCTAACCCTAACCCTAACCCTAACCCTAACCCTAACCCTAACCCTATACCTAACTCAACCCTAACCCTAACCCTAACCCTAACCCTAACCCTAACCCTAACCCTATACCTAACCCCAACCCTAACCCTAACCCTAAACCTAACTTTAACCCTAACCCTAACCCTAACCCTAACCCTAACCCTAACCCTAACCCTAACCCTAACCCCAACCCTAACCCTAACCCTAACCCTATACCTAACTCAACCCTAACCCTAACCCCAACCCTAACCCTAACCCTAACCCTAACCCTAACACTAACCCCAACCCTAACCCTAACCCCAACCCTAACCCTAACCCTAACCCCTTACCTAACTCAACCCTAACCCTAACCCCAACCCTAACCCTAACCCTAACCCTAACCCTAACCCTAACCCCAACCCTATACCTAACCCCAACCCTAACCCTAACCCTAACCCTATACCTAACTCAACCCTAACCCTAACCCCAACCCTAACCCTAACCCTAACCCCAACCCCAACCCTAACCCTATACCTAACTCAACCCTAACCCTAACCCTAACCCTAACCCTATACCTAACTCAACCCTAACCCTAACCCCAACCCTAACCCTAACCCTAACCCTAACCCTAACCCTAACCCTATACCTAACCCCATCCCTAACCCTAACCCTAACCCTAACCCTAACATTAACCCTAACCCTAACCCTAACCCTAACCCCAACCCTAACCCTAACCCTAACCCTAACCCTAACCCTAACCCCAACCCTAACCCTAACCCTAACCCTAACCCTATACCTAACTCAACCCTAACCCTAACCCCAACCCTAACCCTAACCCTAACCCTAACTCTAACCCTAACCCTATCCCTAACCCCAACCCTAACCCTAACCCTAACCCTAACCCTAACCCTAACCCCAAACCTAACCCTAACCCTAACCCTATACCTAACTCAACCCTGACCCTAACCCCAACCCTAACCCTAACCATAACCCTAACCCTAACCCTAACCCCAACCCTAACCCTAACCCCAACCCTAACCCTAACCCTAACCCTATACCTAACTCAACCCTAACCCTAACCCCAACCCTAACCCTAACCGTAACCCTATACCTAACCCCAACCCTAACCCTAACCCTAACCCTAACCCCTAAGCCTAACCCTAACCATAACCCTAACCCTAACCCTAACCCTAACCCTAACCCTAACACTAACCCTAACCCTATACCTAACCCCAACCCTATCCCTAACCCTAACCCTAACCCCAACACTAACCCTAACCCCCACCCTAACCCTTAACCTAACTCCAACCCTAACCCTAACCCTAACCCTATACCTAACCCCAACCCTAACCCTAACCCTAACCCTAACCCTAACCCTAACCCCAACCCTAACCCTAACCCTAACCCTAACCCTAACCCTAACCCTAACCCTATACCTAACTCAACCCTAACCCTAACCCCAACCCTAACCCTAACCCTAACCCTAACCCCAACCCTAACCCTATACCTAACTCAACCCTAACCCTAACCCCAACCCTAACTCTAAACCTAACCCTAACACCAACCCTAACCCTAACCCTAACCCTAACCCTAACCCTATACCTAACCCCAACCCTAACCCTAACCCTAACCCTAACCCTAACACTAACCCCAACCCTAACCCTATACCTAACTCAACCCTAACCCTAACCCTAACCCTATACCTAACCCCAACCCTAACCCTAACCCTAACCCTAACCCTAACCCTAACCCTAACTCTATACCAAACCCCAACCCTAACCCTAACCCTAACCCTAACCCTAACCCTAACCCTAACCCCAACCCTAACCCCAACCCTAACCCTAACCCTAACCCTAACCCTAACCCTATACCTAACCCCAACCCTAACCCTAACCCTAACCCTAACACTAACCCCAACCCTAACCCTATACCTAACTCAACCCTAACCCTAACCCTAACCCTATACCTAACCCCAACCCTAACCCTAACCCTAACCCTAACCCTAACCCTAACCCTAACCCTAACCCTAACCCTATACCAAACCCCAACCCTAACCCTAACCCTAACCCCAACCCTAACCCTAACCCTAACCCTAACCCTAACCCTAACCCCAACACTAACACTAACCCTAACCCTAACCCTAACCCTAACCCTAACCCCAACCCTAACCCTAACCCTAACCCTAACCCTAACCCTAACCCTAACCCTATACCTAACTCAACCCTAACCCTAACCCCAACCCTAACCCTAACCCTAACCCTAACCCTAACCCTAACCCCAACCCTAACCCTATACCTAACTCAACCCTAACCCTAACCCTAACCCTAACCCTAACACTAACCCTAACCCTAACCCTAACCCCAACCCTAACCCTAACCCTAACCCTAACCCCAATCCTAACCCTAACCCTAACCCTAACCCTAACCCCAACCCTAACCCCAACCCTAACCCTAACCCTAACCCTAACCCTAACCCTAACCCCAACCCTAACCCTAACCCCAACCCTAACCCTAACCCTAACCCTAACCCTATACCTAACTCAACCCTAACCCTAAACCCAACCCAAACCCTAACCCTAACCCTAACCCTAACCCCAACCCTAACCCTATACCTAACTCAACCCTAACCCTAACCCTAACCCTAACCATAACCCTAACCCTATACCTAACTCAACCCTAACCCTAACCCTAACCCTAACCCTAACCCTAACCCTATACCTAACCCCAACCCTAACCCTAACCCTAAACCTAACTTTAACCCTAACCCTAACCCTAACCCTAACCCTAACCCCAACCCTAACCCTAACCCTAACCCTATACCTAACTCAACCCTAACCCTAACCCCAACCCTAACCCTAACCCTAACCCTAGCCCTAACACTAACCCC
>NC_139471.1:33230000-33245000 GCF_057233095.1 Heloderma suspectum | reverse complement strand
ACCCTAACCCTAACCTTAACCCTAACCCTAACCCTAACACTAACCCTAACCCTAACCCTAACCCCAACCCTAACCCTAACCCTAACCCTAACCCTAACCCTAACCCTAACCCCAATCCTAACCCTAACCCTAACCCTAACCCTAACCCTAACCCCAACCCTAACCCCAACCCTAACCCTAACCCTAACCCTAACCCTAACCCTAACCCTAACCTTAACCCCAACCCTAACCCTAACCCCAACCCTAACCCTAACCCTAACCCTATACCTAACTCAACCCTAACCCTAAACCCAACCCAAACCCTAACCCTAACCCTAACCCTAACCCCAACCCTAACCCTATACCTAACTCAACCCTAACCCTAACCCTAACCCTAACCCTAACCCTAACCCTATACCTAACTCAACCCTAACCCTAACCCTAACCCTAACCCTAACCCTAACCCTATACCTAACCCCAACCCTAACCCTAACCCTAAACCTAACTTTAACCCTAACCCTAACCCTAACCCTAACCCTAACCCTAACCCTAACCCCAACCCTAACCCTAACCCTAACCCTATACCTAACTCAACCCTAACCCTAACCCCAACCCTAACCCTAACCCTAACCCTAACCCTAACCCTAACACTAACCCCAACCCTAACCCTAACCCCAACCCTAACCCTAACCCTAACCCCATACCTAACTCAACCCTAACCCTAACCCCAACCCTAACCCTAACCCTAACCCTAACCCTAACCCCAACACTATACCTAACCCCAACCCTAATCCTAACCCTAACCCTATACCTAACTCAACCCTAACCCTAACCCCAACCCTAACCCTAACCCTAACCCTAACCCTAACCCCAACCCTAACCCTATACCTAACTCAACCCTAACCCTAACCCTAACCCTAACCCTATACCTAACTCAACCCTAACCCTAACCCCAACCCTAACCCTAACCCTAACCCTAACCCTAACCCTAACCCTAACCCTATACCTAACCCCATCCCTAACCCTAACCCTAACCCTAACCCTAACCCTAACCCTAACCCTAACCCTAACCCCAACCCTAACCCTAACCCTAACCCTAACCCTAACCCCAACCCTAACCCTAACCCTAACCCTAACCCTAACCCTATACCTAACTCAACCCTAACCCTAACCCCAACCCTAACCCTAACCCTAACCCTAACCCTAACCCTATACCTAACCCCAACCCTAACCCTAACCCTAACCCTAACCCTAACCCTAACCCTAACCCCAAACCTAACCCTAACCCTAACCCTATACCTAACTCAACCCTGACCCTAACCCCAACCCTAACCCTAACCATAACCCTAACCCTAACCCTAACCCCAACCCTAACCCTAACCCCAACCCTAACCCTAACCCTAACCCTAACCCTATACCTAACTCAACCCTAACCCTAACCCCAACCCTAACCCTAACCCTAACCCTAACCCTATACCTAACCCCAACCCTAACCCTAACCCTAACCCTAACCCTAACCCCTAAGCCTAACCCTAACCATAACCCTAACCCTAACCCTAACCCTAACCCTAACCCTAACCCTAACCCTAACACTAACCCTAACCCTATACCTAACCCCAACCCTATCCCTAACCCTAACCCTAACCCCAACACTAACCCTAACCCCCACCCTAACCCTTAACCTAACCCCAACCCTAACCCTAACCCTAACCCTATACCTAACCCCAACCCTAACCCTAACCCTAACCCTAACCCTAACCCTAACCCTAACCCTAACCCCAACCCTAACCCTAACCCTAACCCTAACCCTAACCCTAACCCTATACCTAACTCAACCCTAACCCTAACCCCAACCCTAACCCTAACCCTAACCCTAACCCTAACCCTAACCCCAACCCTAACCCTATAGCTAACTCAACCCTAACCCTAACCCCAACCCTAACCCTAAACCTAACCCTAACACCAACCCTAACCCTAACCCTAACCCTAACCCTAACCCTATACCTAACCCCAACCCTAACCCTAACCCTAACCCTAACACTAACCCCAACCCTAACCCTATACCTAACTCAACCCTAACCCTAACCCTATACCTAACCCCAACCCTAACCCTAACCCTAACCCTAACCCTAACCCTAACCCTAACCCCAACCCTAACCCCAACCCCAACCCTAACCCTAACCCTAACCCTAACCCTAACCCTAACCCTAACCCTATACCTAACCCCAACCCTAACCCTAACCCTAACCCTAACACTAACCCCAACCCTAACCCTATACCTAACTCAACCCTATCCCTAACCCTATACCTAACCCCAACCATAACCCTAACCCTAACCCTAACCCTAACCCTAACCCTAACCCTAACGCTAACCCTAACCCTATACCAAACCCCAACCCTAACCCTAACCCTAACCCCAACCCTAACCCTAACCCTAACCCTAACCCTAACCCTAACCCCAACACTAACACTAACCCTAACCCTAACCCTAACCCTAACCCCAACCCTAACCCTAACCCTAACCCTAACCCTAACCCTAACCCTAACCATAACCCTATACCTAACTCAACCCTAACCCTAACCCCAACCCTAACCCTAACCCTAACCCTAACCCTAACCCTAACCCCAACCCTAACCCTATACCTAACTCAACCCTAACCCTAACCCTAACCCTAATCCTAACCCTAACACTAACCCTAACCCTAACCCTAACCCCAACCCTAACCCTAACCCTAACCCTAACCCTAACCCTAACCCCAATCCTAACCCTAACCCTAACCCTAACCCTAACCCTAACCCCAACCCTAACCCCAACCCTAACCCTAACCCTAACCCTAACCCTAACCCTAACCCCAACCCTAACCCTAACCCCAACCCTAACCCTAACCCTAACCCTATACCTAACTCAACCCTAACCCTAAACCCAACCCAAACCCTAACCCTAACCCTAACCCCAACCCTAACCCTATACCTAACTCAACCCTAACCCTAACCCTAACCCTAACCCTAACCCTAACCCTATACCTAACTCAACCCTAACCCTAACCCTAACCCTAACCCTAACCCTAACCCTAAACCTATACCTAACCCCAACCCTAACCCTAACCCTAAACCTTACTTTAACCCTAACCCTAACCCTAACCCTAACCCTAACCCTAACCCCAACCCTAACCCTAACCCTAACCCTATACCTAACTCAACCCTAACCCTAACCCCAACCCTAACCCTAACCCTAACCCTAGCCCTAACACTAACCCCAACCCTAACCCTAACCCCAACCCTAACCCTAACCCTAACCCCATACCTAAATCAACCCTAACCCTAACCCCAACCCTAACCCTAACCCTAACCCTAACCCTAACCCTAACCCTAACCCCAACCCTATACCTAACCCCAACCCTAACCCTAACCCTAACCCTATACCTAACTCAACCCTAACCCTAACCCCAACCCTAACCCTAACCCTAACCCTAACCCTAACCCCAACCCTAACCCTATACCTAACTCAACCCTAACCCTAACCCTAACCCTAACCCTAACCCTAACCCCAACCCTAACCCTAACCCTAACCCTAACCCTAACCCCAACCCTCACCCTAACCCTAACCCTAACCCTATACCTAACTCAACCCTAACCCTAACCCCAACCCTAACCCTAACCCTAACCCTAACCCTATACCTAACCCCAACCCTAACCCTAACCCTAACCCTAACCCTAACCCTAACCCCAAACCTAACCCTAACCCTAACCCTATACCTAACTCAACCCTGACCCTAACCCCAACCCTAACCCTAACCATAACCCTAACCCTAACCCTAACCCTAACCCTATACCTAACTCAACCCTAACCCTAACCCCAACCCTAACCCTAACCCTAACCCTAACCCTATACCTAACCCCAACCCTAACCCTAACCCTAACCCTAACCCCTAAGCCTAACCCTAACCATAACCCTAACCCTAACCCTAACCCTAACCCTAACCCTAACCCTAACACTAACCCTAACCCTATACCTAACCCCAACCCTATCCCTAACCCTAACCCTAACCCCAACACTAACCCTAACCCCCACCCTAACCCTTAACCTAACCCCAACCCTAACCCTAAGCCTAACCCTAACCCTAACCCTAACCCCAACCCTAACCCTATACCTAACCCCAACCCTAACCCTAACCCCAACCCTAACCCTAACCCCAACCCTAACCGTAACCCTAACCCTAACCCTAACCCGAACCCGAACCCTAACCCTAACCCTAACCCTAACCCTAACCCTAACCCTAACCCCAACCCTAACCCTAACCCCAACCCTAACCCTATCCCTAACCCTAACACTAACCCTAACCCCTACACTAACCCTATACCTAACTCAACCCTAACCCTAACCCCAACCCTAACCCTAACCCTAACCCTAACCCTAACCCTAACACTAACCCTAACCCCAACCCTAACCCTAACCCTAACCCTAACCCTAACCCTAACCCTAACACTAACCCTAACCCTAACCTTAACCCTAACCCTAACCCTAACCCCAACCCTAACCCTAACCCTAACCCTATACCTAACTCAACCCTAACCCTAACCCCAACCCTAACCCTAACCCTAACCCTAACCCTAACCCTAACCCCAACCCTAACCCTAACCCCAACCCTAACCCTAACCCTAACCCTAACCCCAACCCTAACCCTATACCTAACTCAACCCTAACCCTAACCCCAACCCTAACCCTAACCCTAACCCTAACACCAACCCTAACCCTAACCCTAACCCTAACCCTAACCCTAACCCTAACCCCAACCCTAACCCTATACCTAACTCAACCCTAACCCCAACCCTAACCCTAACCCTAACACTAATCCTAACCCTAACCCCAACCCTAACCCTATACCTAACTCAACCCTAACCCTAACCCCAACCCTAACCCTAACCCTATCCCTAACCCTAACCCTATACCTAACCCCAACCCTAACCCTAACCCTAACCCTAACCCTAACCCTAACCCCAACCCTTACCCTATACCTAACTCAACCCTAACCCTAACCCTATACCTAACCCCAACCCTAACCCTAACCCTAACCCTAACCCTAACCCTAACCCTAACCCTAATCCTATACCAAACCTCAACCCTAACCCTAACCCTAACCCTAACCCTATACCTAACTCAACCCTAACCCTAACCCCAACCCTAACCCTAACCCTAACCCTAACCCTAACCCTAACCCCAACCCTAACCCTATACCTAACTCAACCCTAACCCTAACCCCAACCCTAACCCTAACCCTAACCCTAACACCAACCCTAACCCTAACCCTAACCCTAACCCTAACCCTAACCCTATACCTAACCCCAACCCTAACCCTAACCCTAACCCTAACACTAACCCCAACCCTAACCCTATACCTAACTCAACCCTAACCCTAACCCTATACCTAACCCCAACCCTAACCCTAACCCTAACCCTAACCCTAACCCTAACCCTATACCAAACCCCAACCCTAACCCTAACCCTAACCCTAACCCTAACCCTAACCCCAACCCTAACCCCAACCCTAACCCTAACCCTAACCCTAACCCTAACCCTAACCCTATACCTAACCCCAACCCTAACGCTACCAAAACCCTAACACTAACCCCAACCCTAACATTATACCTAACTCAACCCTAACCCTAACCCTATACCTAACCCCAACCCTAACCCTAACCCTAACCCTAACCCTAACCCTAACCCTAACCCTAACCCTATACCAAACCCCAACCCTAACCCTAACCCTAACCCCAACCCTAACCCTAACCCCAACCCTAACCCTAACCCTAACCCTAACCCTAACCCTAACCCTAACCCTAACCCTAACCCTATACCTAACTCAACCCTAACCCTAACCCCAACCATAACCCTAACCCTAACCCTAACCCTAACCCTAACCCCAACCCTAACCCTGTACCTAACTCAACCCTAACCCTAACCCTAACCCTAATCCTAACCCTAACACTAACCCTAACCCTAACCCTAACCCCAACCCTAACCCTAACCCTAACCCTAACCCTAACCCCAATCCTAACCCTAACCCTAACCCTAACCCTAACCCCAACCCTAACCCCAACCCTAACCCTAACCCTAACCCTAACCCTAACCGCAACCCTAACCCTAACCCCAACCCTAACCCTAACCCTAACCCTATACCTAACTCAACCCTAACCCTAAACCCAACCCAAACCCTAACCCTAACCCTAACCCTAACCCCAACCCTAACCCTATACCTAACTCAACCCTAACCCTAACCCTAACCCTAACCCTAACCCTAACCCTAACCCTATACCTAACTCAACCCTAACCCTAACCCTAACCCTAACCCTAACCCTATACCTAACCCCAACCCTAACCCTAACCCTAAACCTAACTTTAACCCTAACCCTAACCCTAACCCTAACCCTAACCCTAACCCTAACCCCAACCCTAACCCTAACCCTAACCCTATACCTAACTCAACCCTAACCCTAACCCCAACCCTAACCCTAACCCTAACCCTAACCCTAACACTAACCCCAACCCTAACCCTAACCCCAACCCTAACCCTAACCCTAACCCCTTACCTAACTCAACCCTAACCCTAACCCCAACCCTAACCCTAACCCTAACCCTAACCCTAACCCTAACCCCAACCCTATACCTAACCCCAACCCTAACCCTAACCCTAACCCTATACCTAACTCAACCCTAACCCTAACCCCAACCCTAACCCTAACCCTAACCCCAACCCGAACCCTAACCCTATACCTAACTCAACCCTAACCCTAACCCTAACCCTATACCTAACTCAACCCTAACCCTAACCCCAACCCTAACCCTAACCCTAACCCTAACCCTAACCCTAACCCTAACCCTAACCCTATACCTAACCCCATCCCTAACCCTAACCCTAACCCTAACCTTAACCCTAACCCTAACCCTAACCCTAACCCCAACCCTAACCCTAACCCTAACCCTAACCCTAACCCCAACCCTAACCCTAACCCTAACCCTAACCCTATACCTAACTCAACCCTAACCCTAACCCCAACCCTAACCCTAACCCTAACCCTAACTCTAACCCTAACCCTATCCCTAACCCCAACCCTAACCCTAACCCTAACCCTAACCCTAACCCTAACCCTAACCCTAACCCCAAACCTAACCCTAACCCTAACCCTATACCTAACTCAACCCTGACCCTAACCCCAACCCTAACCCTAACCATAACCCTAACCCTAACCCTAACCCCAACCCTAACCCTAACCCCAACCCTAACCCTAACCCTAACCCTATACCTAACTCAACCCTAACCCTAACCCCAACCCTAACCCTAACCGTAACCCTATACCTAACCCCAACCCTAACCCTAACCCTAACCCTAACCCCTAAGCCTAACCCTAACCATAACCCTAACCCTAACCCTAACCCTAACCCTAACCCTAACCCTAACCCTAACACTAACCCTAACCCTATACCTAACCCCAACCCTATCCCTAACCCTAACCCTAACCCCAACACTAACCCTAACCCCCACCCTAACCCTTAACCTAACCCCAACCCTAACCCTAACCCTAACCCTATACCTAACCCCAACCCTAACCCTAACCCTAACCCTAACCCTAACCCTAACCCCAACCCTAACCCTAACCCTAACCCTAACCCTAACCCTAACCCTATACCTAACTCAACCCTAACCCTAACCCCAACCCTAACCCTAACCCTAACCCTAACCCCAACCCTAACCCTATACCTAACTCAACCCTAACCCTAACCCCAACCCTAACTCTAAACCTAACCCTAACACCAACCCTAACCCTAACCCTAACCCTAACCCTAACCCTATACCTAACCCCAACCCTAACCCTAACCCTAACACTAACCCCAACCCTAACCCTATACCTAACTCAACCCTAACCCTAACCCTAACCCTATACCTAACCCCAACCCTAACCCTAACCCTAACCCTAACCCTAACCCTAACCCTAACCCTAACTCTATACCAAACCCCAACCCTAACCCTAACCCTAACCCTAACCCTAACCCTAACCCTAACCCTAACCCCAACCCTAACCCCAACCCTAACCCTAACCCTAACCCTAACCCTAACCCTATACCTAACCCCAACCCTAACCCTAACCCTAACCCTAACACTAACCCCAACCCTAACCCTATACCTAACTCAACCCTAACCCTAACCCTAACCCTATACCTAACCCCAACCCTAACCCTAACCCTAACCCTAACCCTAACCCTAACCCTAACCCTATACCAAACCCCAACCCTAACCCTAACCCTAACCCCAACCCTAACCCTAACCCTAACCCTAACCCTAACCCTAACCCTAACCCTAACCCCAACACTAACACTAACCCTAACCCTAACCCTAACCCTAACCCTAACCCCAACCCTAACCCTAACCCTAACCCTAACCCTAACCCTAACCCTAACCCTATACCTAACTCAACCCTAACCCTAACCCCAACCCTAACCCTAACCCTAACCCTAACCCTAACCCCAACCCTAACCCTATACCTAACTCAACCCTAACCCTAACCCTAACCCTAACCCTAACCCTAACACTAACCCTAACCCTAACCCTAACCCCAACCCTAACCCTAACCCTAACCCTAACCCTAACCCCAATCCTAACCCTAACCCTAACCCTAACCCTAACCCCAACCCTAACCCCAACCCTAACCCTAACCCTAACCCTAACCCTAACCCCAACCCTAACCCTAACCCCAACCCTAACCCTAACCCTAACCCTAACCCTATACCTAACTCAACCCTAACCCTAAACCCAACCCAAACCCTAACCCTAACCCTAACCCTAACCCCAGCCCTAACCCTATACCTAACTCAACCCTAACCCTAACCCTAACCCTAACCATAACCCTAACCCTATACCTAACTCAACCCTAACCCTAACCCTAACCCTAACCCTAACCCTATACCTAACCCCAACCCTAACCCTAACCCTAAACCTAACTTTAACCCTAACCCTAACCCTAACCCTAACCCTAACCCCAGCCCTAACCCTAACCCTAACCCTATACCTAACTCAACCCTAACCCTAACCCCAACCCTAACCCTAACCCTAACCCTAGCCCTAACACTAACCCCAACCCTAACCCTAACCCCAACCCTAACCCTAACCCTAACCCCATACCTAACTCAACCCTAACCCTAACCCCAACCCTAACCCTAACCCTAACCCTAACCCTAACCCTATACCTAACTCAACCCTAACCCTAACCCTAACCCTAACCCTAACCCTAACCCTAACCCTATACCTAACCCCAACCCTAACCCTAACCCTAAACCTAACTTTAACCCTAACCCTAACCCTAACCCTAACCCCAACCCTAACCCTATACCTAACTCAACCCTAACCCTAACCCTAACCCTAACCCTAACCCTAACCCTAACCCCAACCCTAACCCTAACCCTAACCCTAACCCTAACCCCAACCCTCACCCTAACCCTAACCCTAACCCTATACCTAACTCAACCCTAACCCTAACCCCAACCCTAACCCTAACCCTAACCCTAACCCTAACCCTATACCTAACCCCAACCCTAACCCTAACCCTAACCCTAACCCCAAACCTAACCCTAACCCTAACCCTATACCTAACTCAACCCTGACCCTAACCCCAACCCTAACCCTAACCATAACCCTAACCCTAACCCTAACCCTATACCTAACTCAACCCTAACCCTAACCCCAACCCTAACCCTAACCCTAACCCTAACCCTATACCTAACCCCAACCCTAACCCTAACCCTAACCCTAACCCCTAAGCCTAACCCTAACCATAACCCTAACCCTAACCCTAACCCTAACCCTAACCCTAACCCTAACACTAACCCTAACCCTATACCTAACCCCAACCCTATCCCTAACCCTAACCCTAACCCCAACACTAACCCTAACCCCCACCCTAACCCTTAACCTAACCCCAACCCTAACCCTAAGCCTAACCCTAACCCTAACCCTAACCCCAACCCTAACCCTATACCTAACCCCAACCCTAACCCTAACCCCAACCCTAACCCTAACCCCAACCCTAACCGTAACCCTAACCCTAACCCTAACCCGAACCCGAACCCTAACCCTAACCCTAACCCTAACCCTAACCCTAACCCCAACCCTAACCCTAACCCCAACCCTAACCCTATCCCTAACCCTAACACTAACCCTAACCCCTACACTAACCCTATACCTAACTCAACCCTAACCCTAACCCCAACCCTAACCCTAACCCTAACCCTAACCCTAACACTAACCCTAACCCCAACCCTAACCCTAACCCTAACCCTAACCCTAACCCTAACCCTAACACTAACCCTAACCCTAACCTTAACCCTAACCCTAACCCTAACCCCAACCCTAACCCTAACCCTAACCCTATACCTAACTCAACCCTAACCCTAACCCCAACCCTAACCCTAACCCTAACCCTAACCCTAACCCTAACCCCAACCCTAACCCTAACCCCAACCCTAACCCTAACCCTAACCCTAACCCCAACCCTAACCCTATACCTAACTCAACCCTAACCCTAACCCCAACCCTAACCCTAACCCTAACCCTAACACCAACCCTAACCCTAACCCTAACCCTAACCCTAACCCTAACCCTAACCCCAACCCTAACCCTATACCTAACTCAACCCTAACCCCAACCCTAACCCTAACCCTAACACTAATCCTAACCCTAACCCCAACCCTAACCCTATACCTAACTCAACCCTAACCCTAACCCCAACCCTAACCCTAACCCTATCCCTAACCCTAACCCTATACCTAACCCCAACCCTAACCCTAACCCTAACCCTAACCCTAACCCTAACCCCAACCCTTACCCTATACCTAACTCAACCCTAACCCTAACCCTATACCTAACCCCAACCCTAACCCTAACCCTAACCCTAACCCTAACCCTAACCCTAACCCTAACCCTAACCCCAACCCTAACCCTAACCCTAACCCTAACCCTAACCCTAACCCCAACCCTAACCCTAATCCTAACCCTAACCCTATACCTAACTCAACCCTAACCCTAATCCCAACCCTAACCCTAACCCTAACCCTAACTCTAACCCTAACCCTATCCCTAACCCCAACCCTAACCCTAACCCTAACCCTAACCCTAACCCTAACCCTAACCCCAAACCTAACCCTAACCCTAACCCTATACCTAACTCAACCCTGACCCTAACCCCAACCCTAACCCTAACCATAACCCTAACCCTAACCCTAACCCCAACCCTAACCCTAACCCCAACCCTAACCCTAACCCTAACCCTATACCTAACTCAACCCTAACCCTAACCCCAACCCTAACCCTAACCGTAACCCTATACCTAACCCCAACCCTAACCCTAACCCTAACCCTAACCCCTAAGCCTAACCCTAACCATAACCCTAACCCTAACCCTAACCCTAACCCTAACCCTAACCCTAACCCTAACACTAACCCTAACCCTATACCTAACCCCAACCCTATCCCTAACCCTAACCCTAACCCCAACACTAACCCTAACCCCCACCCTAACCCTTAACCTAACCCCAACCCTAACCCTAACCCTAACCCTATACCTAACCCCAACCCTAACCCTAACCCTAACCCTAACCCTAACCCTAACCCCAACCCTAACCCTAACCCTAACCCTAACCCTAACCCTAACCCTAACCCTATACCTAACTCAACCCTAACCCTAACCCCAACCCTAACCCTAACCCTAACCCTAACCCCAACCCTAACCCTATACCTAACTCAACCCTAACCCTAACCCCAACCCTAACTCTAAACCTAACCCTAACACCAACCCTAACCCTAACCCTAACCCTAACCCTAACCCTATACCTAACCCCAACCCTAACCCTAACCCTAACCCTAACACTAACCCCAACCCTAACCCTATACCTAACTCAACCCTAACCCTAACCCTAACCCTAACCCTATACCTAACCCCAACCCTAACCCTAACCCTAACCCTAACCCTAACCCTAACCCTAACCCTAACCCTAACTCTATACCAAACCCCAACCCTAACCCTAACCCTAACCCTAACCCTAACCCTAACCCTAACCCCAACCCTAACCCCAACCCTAACCCTAACCCTAACCCTAACCCTAACCCTATACCTAACCCCAACCCTAACCCTAACCCTAACCCTAACACTAACCCCAACCCTAACCCTATACCTAACTCAACCCTAACCCTAACCCTAACCCTATACCTAACCCCAACCCTAACCCTAACCCTAACCCTAACCCTAACCCTAACCCTAACCCTATACCAAACCCCAACCCTAACCCTAACCCTAACCCCAACCCTAACCCTAACCCTAACCCTAACCCTAACCCTAACCCTAACCCTAACCCCAACACTAACACTAACCCTAACCCTAACCCTAACCCTAACCCTAACCCCAACCCTAACCCTAACCCTAACCCTAACCCTAACCCTAACCCTATACCTAACTCAACCCTAACCCTAACCCCAACCCTAACCCTAACCCTAACCCTAACCCTAACCCCAACCCTAACCCTATACCTAACTCAACCCTAACCCTAACCCTAACCCTAACCCTAACCCTAACACTAACCCTAACCCTAACCCTAACCCCAACCCTAACCCTAACCCTAACCCTAACCCCAATCCTAACCCTAACCCTAACCCTAACCCTAACCCCAACCCTAACCCCAACCCTAACCCTAACCCTAACCCTAACCCTAACCCTAACCCTAACCCCAACCCTAACCCTAACCCCAACCCTAACCCTAACCCTAACCCTAACCCTATACCTAACTCAACCCTAACCCTAAACCCAACCCAAACCCTAACCCTAACCCTAACCCTAACCCCAACCCTAACCCTATACCTAACTCAACCCTAACCCTAACCCTAACCCTAACCATAACCCTAACCCTATACCTAACTCAACCCTAACCCTAACCCTAACCCTAACCCTAACCCTAACCCTATACCTAACCCCAACCCTAACCCTAACCCTAAACCTAACTTTAACCCTAACCCTAACCCTAACCCTAACCCTAACCCCAACCCTAACCCTAACCCTAACCCTATACCTAACTCAACCCTAACCCTAACCCCAACCCTAACCCTAACCCTAACCCTAGCCCTAACACTAACCCCAACCCTAACCCTAACCCCAACCCTAACCCTAACCCTAACCCCATACCTAACTCAACCCTAACCCTAACCCCAACCCTAACCCTAACCCTAACCCTAACCCTAACCCTATACCTAACTCAACCCTAACCCTAACCCTAACCCTAACCCTAACCCTAACCCTAACCCTATACCTAACCCCAACCCTAACCCTAACCCTAAACCTAACTTTAACCCTAACCCTAACCCTAACCCTAACCCCAACCCTAACCCTATACCTAACTCAACCCTAACCCTAACCCTAACCCTAACCCTAACCCTAACCCTAACCCCAACCCTAACCCTAACCCTAACCCTAACCCTAACCCCAACCCTCACCCTAACCCTAACCCTAACCCTATACCTAACTCAACCCTAACCCTAACCCCAACCCTAACCCTAACCCTAACCCTAACCCTAACCCTATACCTAACCCCAACCCTAACCCTAACCCTAACCCTAACCCTAACCCTAACCCCAAACCTAACCCTAACCCTAACCCTATACCTAACTCAACCCTGACCCTAACCCCAACCCTAACCCTAACCATAACCCTAACCCTAACCCTAACCCTATACCTAACTCAACCCTAACCCTAACCCCAACCCTAACCCTAACCCTAACCCTAACCCTATACCTAACCCCAACCCTAACCCTAACCCTAACCCTAACCCCTAAGCCTAACCCTAACCATAACCCTAACCCTAACCCTAACCCTAACCCTAACCCTAACCCTAACACTAACCCTAACCCTATACCTAACCCCAACCCTATCCCTAACCCTAACCCTAACCCCAACACTAACCCTAACCCCCACCCTAACCCTTAACCTAACCCCAACCCTAACCCTAAGCCTAACCCTAACCCTAACCCTAACCCCAACCCTAACCCTATACCTAACCCCAACCCTAACCCTAACCCCAACCCTAACCCTAACCCTAACCCCAACCCTAACCGTAACCCTAACCCTAACCCTAACCCGAACCCGAACCCTAACCCTAACCCTAACCCTAACCCTAACCCTAACCCTAACCCCAACCCTAACCCTAACCCCAACCCTAACCCTATCCCTAACCCTAACACTAACCCTAACCCCTACACTAACCCTATACCTAACTCAACCCTAACCCTAACCCCAACCCTAACCCTAACCCTAACCCTAACCCTAACCCTAACACTAACCCTAACCCCAACCCTAACCCTAACCCTAACCCTAACCCTAACCCTAACCCTAACACTAACCCTAACCCTAACCTTAACCCTAACCCTAACCCTAACCCCAACCCTAACCCTAACCCTAACCCTATACCTAACTCAACCCTAACCCTAACCCCAACCCTAACCCTAACCCTAACCCTAACCCTAACCCTAACCCTAACCCCAACCCTAACCCTAACCCCAACCCTAACCCTAACCCTAACCCTAACCCCAACCCTAACCCTATACCTAACTCAACCCTAACCCTAACCCCAACCCTAACCCTAACCCTAACCCTAACACCAACCCTAACCCTAACCCTAACCCTAACCCTAACCCTAACCCTAACCCCAACCCTAACCCTATACCTAACTCAACCCTAACCCCAACCCTAACCCTAACCCTAACACTAATCCTAACCCTAACCCCAACCCTAACCCTATACCTAACTCAACCCTAACCCTAACCCCAACCCTAACCCTAACCCTATCCCTAACCCTAACCCTATACCTAACCCCAACCCTAACCCTAACCCTAACCCTAACCCTAACCCCAACCCTTACCCTATACCTAACTCAACCCTAACCCTAACCCTATACCTAACCCCAACCCTAACCCTAACCCTAACCCTAAC
>NC_139471.1:33215000-33217500 GCF_057233095.1 Heloderma suspectum | reverse complement strand
ACCCTAACCCTAACCCCAACCCTAACCCTAACCCTAACCCCTTACCTAACTCAACCCTAACCCTAACCCCAACCCTAACCCTAACCCTAACCCTAACCCCAACCCTAACCCTAACCCTAACCCTAACCCTAACCCTAACCCTAACCCTATACCAAACCCCAACCCTAACCCTAACCCTAACCCCAACCCTAACCCTAACCCTAACCCTAACCCTAACCCTAACCCTAACCCCAACACTAACACTAACCCTAACCCTAACCCTAACCCTAACCCTAACCCCAACCCTAACCCTAACCCTAACCCTAACCCTAACCCTAACCCTAACCCTATACCTAACGCAACCCTAACCCTAACCCCAACCCTAACCCTAACCCTAACCCTAACCCTAACCCTAACCCCAACCCTAACCCTATACCTAACCCCAACCCTAACCCTAACCCTAACCCTAACCCTAACCCTAACACTAACCCTAACCCTAACCCTAACCCCAACCCTAACCCTAACCCTAACCCTAACCCTAACCCCAATCCTAACCCTAACCCTAACCCTAACCCTAACCCCAACCCTAACCCCAACCCTAACCCTAACCCTAACCCTAACCCTAACCCTAAGCCCAACCCTAACCCTAACCCCAACCCTAACCCTAACCCTAACCCTAACCCTATACCTAACTCAACCCTAACCCTAAACCCAACCCAAACCCTAACCCTAACCCTAACCCTAACCCCAACCCTAACCCTATACCTAACTCAACCCTAACCCTAACCCTAACCCTAACCATAACCCTAACCCTATACCTAACTCAACCCTAACCCTAACCCTAACCCTAACCCTAACCCTAACCCTATACCTAACCCCAACCCTAACCCTAACCCTAAACCTAACTTTAACCCTAACCCTAACCCTAACCCTAACCCCAACCCTAACCCTAACCCTAACCCTATACCTAACTCAACCCTAACCCTAACCCCAACCCTAACCCTAACCCTAACCCTAGCCCTAACACTAACCCCAACCCTAACCCTAACCCCAACCCTAACCCTAACCCTAACCCCATACCTAACTCAACCCTAACCCTAACCCCAACCCTAACCCTAACCCTAACCCTAACCCTAACCCCAACCCTATACCTAACCCCAACCCTAACCCTAACCCTAACCCTATACCTAACTCAACCCTAACCCTAACCCCAACCCTAACCCTAACCCTAACCCTAACCCTAACCCCAACCCTAACCCTATACCTAACTCAACCCTAACCCTAACCCTAACCCTAACCCCAACCCTAACACTAACCCTAACCCTAACCCTAACCCTAACCCTAACCCCAACCCTAACCCTAACCCTAACCCAAACCCTAACCCTAACCCTAACCCTATACCTAACTCAACCCTAACCCTAACTCCAACCCTAACCCTAACCCTAACCCTAACCCTAACCCCAACCCTAACCCTATACCTAACTCAACCCTAACCCTAACCCTAACCCTAACCCTATCCCTAACACTAACCCTAACCCTAACCCTAACCCCAACCCTAACCCTAACCCTAACCCTAACCCTAACCCCAACCCTAACCCTAACCCTAACCCTAACCCTAACCCTAACCCTAACCCCAACCCTAACCCCAACCCTAACCCTAACCCTAACCCTAACCCTAACCCTAACCCCAACCCTAACCCTAACCCCAACCCTAACCCTAAGCCTAACCCTATACCTAACTCAACCCTAACCCTAACCCCAACCCAAACCCTAACCCTAACCCTAACCCTAACCCTAACCCCAACCCTAACCCTAACCCTAACCCTAAACCTAACCCTATACCTAACCCCAACCCTTACCCTAACCCCAACCCTTACCCTAACCCTAACCCTAACCCTAACCCTAACTTTAACCCTAACCCTAACCCTAACCCCAACCCTATACCTAACCCCAACCCTAACCCTAACCCTAACCCTATACCTAACTCAACCCTAACCCTAACCCCAACCCTAACTCAACCCTAACCCTAACCCCAACCCTAACCCTAACCCTAAACCTAACCCTAACCCCAACCCTAACCCTAACCCCAACCCTAACCCTAACCCTAACCCTATACCTAACTCAACCCTAACCCTAACCCCAACCCTAACCCTAACCCTAACCCTAACCCTAACCCTAACCCTATACCTAACCCCAACCCTAACCCTAACCCTAACCCTAACCCTAACCCCAACCCTAACCCTAACCCTAACCCTAACCCTAACCCCAACCCTAACCCTATACCTAACTCAACCCTAACCCTAACCCCAACCCTAACCCTAACCCTAACCCTAACACCAACCCTAACCTTAACCCTAACCCTAACCCTAACCCTAACCCTAACCCTAACCCTAACCCCAACCCTTACCCTATACCTAACTCAACCCTAACCCTAACCCTATACCTAACCCCAACCCTTACCCTAACCCTAACCCTAACCATAACCTAACCCTAACCCTAACCCTATACCAAACCCCAACCC
>NC_139471.1:33207500-33210000 GCF_057233095.1 Heloderma suspectum | reverse complement strand
TAACCCTAACCCCAACCCTAACCCTATACCTAACTCAACCCTAACCCTAACCCTATACCTAACCCCAACCCTAACCCTAACCCTAACCCTAACCCTAACCCTAACCCTAACCCTAAGCCTATAACTAACCCCAACCCTAACCCTAACCCTAACCCTATCCCTAACCCTAACCCCAACCCTAACCCTAACCCTAACCCTAACCCTAACCCTAACCCTAACCCCAACCCTAACCCTAACCCTAACCCTAACCCTAACCCTATACCTAACTCAACCCTAACGCTAACCCCAACCCTAACCCTAACCCAAACTCTAACCCTAACCCTAACCCTAACCCTAACCCCAAACCTAACCCTATACCTAACTCAACCCTAACCCTAACCCTAACCCTAACCCTAACCCTAACCCTAACCCCAACCCTAACCCTAACCCTAACCCTAACCCTAACCCCAACCCTAACCCTAACCCTAACCCTAACCCTAACCCTAACCCCAACCCTAACCCCAACCCTAACCCTAACCCTAACCCTAACCCTAACCCTAACCCCAACCCTAACCCTAACCCCAACCCTAACCCTAACCCTAAACCTATACCTAACTCAACCCTAACCCTAACCCTAACCCCAACCCTGACCCTAACCCTAACCCTAACCCTAACCCTAACCCTAACCCTAACCCCAACCCTAACCCTATACCTAACTCAACCCTAACCCTAACCCTAACCCTAACCCTAACCCTAACCCTAACCCTATACCTAACTCAACCCTAAACCTAACCCCAACCCTAACCCTAACCCTAACCCTAACCCTAACCCTAACCCTAACCCCAACCCTAACCCTAACCCTAACCCTAACCCTAACCCTAAACCTAACTCAACCCTAACCCCAACCCTAACCCTAACCCTAACCCTAACCCTAACCCTAACCCTATACCTAACCCCAACCCTAACCCTAACCCTAACCCTAACCCTAACCCTAACCCTAACCCTAACCCCAACCCTAACCCTAACCCTATACCTAACCCCAACCCTAACCCTAACCCTAACCCTAACCCTAACCCTAACCCTAACCCTAACCCCAACCCTAACCCTAACCCTAACCCTATACCTAACTCAAACCTAACCCTAACCCCAACCCTAACCCTAACCCTAACCCTATACCTAACCCCAACCCTAACCCTAACCCTAACCCTAACCCTAACCCCAACCCCAACCCTAACCCTAACCCTAACCCTAACCCTAACCCTAACCATAACCCTAACCCTAACCCTAACCCTATACCTAACTCAACCCTAACCCTAATCCCAACCCTAACCCTAACCCTAACCCTAACCCTATACCTAACCCCAACCCTAACCCTAACCCTAACCCTAACCCTATACCTAACCCCAACCCTAACCCTAACCCGAACCCTAACCCTAACCCCAACCCTAACCCTATACCTAACTCAACCCTAACCCTAACCTCAACCCTAACCCTAACCCTAACCCTAACCCTAACCCCAAACCTAACCCTAACCCTAACCCTAACCCTAACCCTAACCCTAACCCTATACCTAACTCAACCCTAACCCTAACCTCAACCCTAACCCTAACCCTAACCCTAACCCTAACCCTAACCCCAACCCTAACCCTATACCTAACTCAACCCTAACCCTAACGCTAACCCTAACCCCAACCCTAACACTAACCCTAACCCTAACCCTAACCCTAACCCTAACCCTAACCCCAACCCTAACCCTAACCCCAACCCTAACCCTAACCCCAACCCTAGCCCTAACCCTAACCCTAACCCTAACCCCAACCCTAACCCCAACCCTAACCCTAACCCTAACCCTAACCCTAACCCCAACCCTAACCCTAACCCCAAACCTAACCCTAACCCTAACCCTATACCTAACTCAACCCTAACCCTAACCCCAACCCTAACCCTATACCTAACTCAACCCTAACCCTAACCCTAACCCTAACCCTAACACTAACCCTAACCCTAACCCTAACCCCAACACTAACCCTAACCCCAACCCTAACCCTAACCCCAACCCTAACCCTAACCCTAACCCCAACCCTAACCCCAACCCTAACCCTAACCCTAACCATAACCCTAACCCTAACCCTAACCCTAACCCTAACCCCAACCCTAACCCTAACCCCAACCCTAACCCTAACCCTAACCCTAACCCTATACCTAACTCAACCCTAACCCTAACCCTAACCCCAACCCAAACCCTAACCCTAACCCTAACCCTAACCCTAACCCTAAACCCAACCCTAACCCTATACCTAACTCAACCCTAACCCTAACCCTAACCCTAACCCTAACCCTAACCCTATACCTAACTCAACCCTAACCCTAACCCCAACCCTAACCCTAACCCTAACCCTAACCCTAACCCTAACCCTATACCTAACCCCAACCCTTACCCTAACCCTAACCCTAACCCTAACCCTAACTTTAAGCCTAACCCTAACCCTAACCCTAACCCTAACCCCAACCCTAACCCTAA
>NC_139471.1:33182500-33195000 GCF_057233095.1 Heloderma suspectum | reverse complement strand
CCTAACCCTAACCCTAACCCTAACCCCAACCCTAACCCTAACCCCAACCCTAACCCTATCCCTAACCCTAACACTAACCCTAACCCCTACACTAACCCTATACCTAACTCAACCCTAACCCTAACCCCAACCCTAACCCTAACCCTAACCCTAACCCTAACCCTAACCCCAACCCTAACCCTAACCCTAACCCTAACCCTAACCCTAACCCCAACCCTAACCCTATACCTAACTCAACCCTAACCCTAACCCCAACCCTAACCCTAAACCTAACCCTAACACCAACCCTAACCCTAACCCTAACCCTAACCCTATACCTAACCCCAACCCTAACCCTAACCCTAACCCTAACACTAACCCCAACCCTAACCCTATACCTAACTCAACCCTAACCCTAACCCTATACCTAACCCCAACCCTAACCCTAACCCTAACCCTAACCCTAACCCTAACCCTATACCAAACCCCAACCCTAACCCTAACCCTAACCCTAACCCTAACCCCAACCCTAACCCCAACCCTAACCCTAACCCTAACCCTAACCCTAACCCTAACCCTATACCTAACCCCAACCCTAACCCTAACCCTAACCCTAACACTAACCCCAACCCTAACCCTATACCTAACTCAACCCTATCCCTAACCCTATACCTAACCCCAACCCTAACCCTAACCCTAACCCTAACCCTAACCCTAACCCTAACCCTAACGCTAACCCTAACCCTATACCAAACCCCAACCCTAACCCTAACCCTAACCCCAACCCTAACCCTAACCCTAACCCTAACCCTAACCCTAACCCCAACACTAACACTAACCCTAACCCTAACCCTAACCCTAACCCTAACCCCAACCCTAACCCTAACCCTAACCCTAACCCTAACCCTAACCCTAACCATAACCCTATACCTAACTCAACCCTAACCCTAACCCCAACCCTAACCCTAACCCTAACCCTAACCCTAACCCTAACCCCAACCCTAACCCTATACCTAACTCAACCCTAACCCTAACCCTAACCCTAATCCTAACCCTAACACTAACCCTAACCCTAACCCTAACCCCAACCCTAACCCTAACCCTAACCCTAACCCTAACCCTAACCCTAACCCCAATCCTAACCCTAACCCTAACCCTAACCCTAACCCTAACCCCAACCCTAACCCCAACCCTAACCCTAACCCTAACCCTAACCCTAACCCTAACCCCAACCCTAACCCTAACCCCAACCCTAACCCTAACCCTAACCCTATACCTAACTCAACCCTAACCCTAAACCCAACCCAAACCCTAACCCTAACCCTAACCCTAACCCCAACCCTAACCCTATACCTAACTCAACCCTAACCCTAACCCTAACCCTAACCCTAACCCTAACCCTATACCTAACTCAACCCTAACCCTAACCCTAACCCTAACCCTAACCCTAACCCTATACCTAACCCCAACCCTAACCCTAACCCTAAACCTAACTTTAACCCTAACCCTAACCCTAACCCTAACCCTAACCCTAACCCTAACCCCAACCCTAACCCTAACCCTAACCCTATACCTAACTCAACCCTAACCCTAACCCCAACCCTAACCCTAACCCTAACCCTAGCCCTAACACTAACCCCAACCCTAACCCTAACCCCAACCCTAACCCTAACCCTAACCCCATACCTAAATCAACCCTAACCCTAACCCCAACCCTAACCCTAACCCTAACCCTAACCCTAACCCTAACCCCAACCCTATACCTAACCCCAACCCTAACCCTAACCCTAACCCTATACCTAACTCAACCCTAACCCTAACCCCAACCCTAACCCTAACCCTAACCCTAACCCTAACCCCAACCCTAACCCTATACCTAACTCAACCCTAACCCTAACCCTAACCCTAACCCTAACCCTAACCCTAACCCTAACCCCAACCCTAACCCTAACCCTAACCCTAACCCCAACCCTAACCCTAACCCTAACCCTAACCCTATACCTAACTCAACCCTAACCCTAACCCCAACCCTAACCCTAACCCTAACCCTAACCCTAACCCTATACCTAACCCCAACCCTAACCCTAACCCTAACCCTAACCCTAACCCTAACCCCAAACCTAACCCTAACCCTAACCCTATACCTAACTCAACCCTGACCCTAACCCCAACCCTAACCCTAACCATAACCCTAACCCTAACCCTAACCCCAACCCTAACCCTAACCCCAACCCTAACCCTAACCCTAACCCTAACCCTATACCTAACTCAACCCTAACCCTAACCCCAACCCTAACCCTAACCCTAACCCTAACCCTATACCTAACCCCAACCCTAACCCTAACCCTAACCCTAACCCTAACCCCTAAGCCTAACCCTAACCATAACCCTAACCCTAACCCTAACCCTAACCCTAACCCTAACACTAACACTAACCCTAACCCTATACCTAACCCCAACCCTATCCCTAACCCTAACCCTAACCCCAACACTAACCCTAACCCCCACCCTAACCCTTAACCTAACCCCAACCCTAACCCTAACCCTAACCCTAACCCTAACCCCAACCCTAACCCTATACCTAACCCCAACCCTAACCCTAACCCCAACCCTAACCCTAACCCCAACCCTAACCGTAACCCTAACCCTAACCCTAACCCGAACCCGAACCCTAACCCTAACCCTAACCCTAACCCTAACCCTAACCCTAACCCCAACCCTAACCCTAACCCCAACCCTAACCCTAACCCTATCCCTAACCCTAACACTAACCCTAACCCCTACACTAACCCTATACCTAACTCAACCCTAACCCTAACCCCAACCCTAACCCTAACCCTAACCCTAACCCTAACCCTAACCCTAACCCCAACCCTAACCCTAACCCTAACCCTAACCCTAACCCTAACCCTAACACTAACCCTAACCCTAACCTTAACCCTAACCCTAACCCTAACCCCAACCCTAACCCTAACCCTAACCCTATACCTAACTCAACCCTAACCCTAACCCCAACCCTAACCCTAACCCTAACCCTAACCCTAACCCTAACCCCAACCCTAACCCTAACCCCAACCCTAACCCTAACCCTAACCCCAACCCTAACCCTATACCTAACTCAACCCTAACCCTAACCCCAACCCTAACCCTAACCCTAACCCTAACACCAACCCTAACCCTAACCCTAACCCTAACCCTAACCCTAACCCCAACCCTAACCCTATACCTAACTCAACCCTAACCCCAACCCTAACCCTAACCCTAACCCTAATCCTAACCCTAACCCCAACCCTAACCCTATACCTAACTCAACCCTAACCCTAACCCCAACCCTAACCCTAACCCTATCCCTAACCCTAACCCTATACCTAACCCCAACCCTAACCCTAACCCTAACCCTAACCCCAACCCTTACCCTATACCTAACTCAACCCTAACCCTAACCCTATACCTAACCCCAACCCTAACCCTAACCCTAACCCTAACCCTAACCCTAACCCTAATCCTATACCAAACCCCAACCCTAACCCTAACCCTAACCCTAACCCTATACCTAACTCAACCCTAACCCTAACCCCAACCCTAACCCTAACCCTAACCCTAACCCTAACCCTAACCCCAACCCTAACCCTATACCTAACTCAACCCTAACCCTAACCCCAACCCTAACCCTAAACCTAACCCTAACACCAACCCTAACCCTAACCCTAACCCTAACCCTAACCCTATACCTAACCCCAACCCTAACCCTAACCCTAACCCTAACACTAACCCCAACCCTAACCCTATACCTAACTCAACCCTAACCCTAACCCTATACCTAACCCCAACCCTAACCCTAACCCTAACCCTAACCCAAACCCTAACCCTAACCCTATACCAAACCCCAACCCTAACCCTAACCCTAACCCTAACCCTAACCCTAACCCCAACCCTAACCCCAACCCTAACCCTAACCCTAACCCTAACCCTAACCCTAACCCTAACCCTAACCCTAACCCTATACCTAACCCCAACCCTAACGCTAACCCTAACCCTAACACTAACCCCAACCCTAACATTATACCTAACTCAACCCTAACCCTAACCCTATACCTAACCCCAACCCTAACCCTAACCCTAACCCTAACCCTAACCCTAACCCTAACCCTAACCCTATACCAAACCCCAACCCTAACCCTAACCCTAACCCCAACCCTAACCCTAACCCTAACCCTAACCCTAACCCTAACCCCAACACTAACACTAACCCTAACCCTAACCCTAACCCTAACCCTAACCCTAACCCCAACCCTAACCCTAACCCTAACCCTAACCCTAACCCTAACCCTAACCCTATACCTAACTCAACCCTAACCCTAACCCCAACCCTAACCCTAACCCTAACCCTAACCCTAACCCCAACCCTAACCCTGTACCTAACTCAACCCTAACCCTAACCCTAACCCTAATCCTAACCCTAACACTAACCCTAACCCTAACCCTAACCCCAACCCTAACCCTAACCCTAACCCTAACCCTAACCCCAATCCTAACCCTAACCCTAACCCTAACCCTAACCCTAACCCCAACCCTAACCCCAACCCTAACCCTAACCCTAACCCTAACCCTAACCCCAACCCTAACCCTAACCCCAACCCTAACCCTAACCCTAACCCTATACCTAACTCAACCCTAACCCTAAACCCAACCCAAACCCTAACCCTAACCCTAACCCTAACCCCAACCCTAACCCTATACCTAACTCAACCCTAACCCTAACCCTAACCCTAACCCTAACCCTAACCCTATACCTAACTCAACCCTAACCCTAACCCTAACCCTAACCCTAACCCTAACCCTATACCTAACCCTAACCCTAACCCTAACCCTAAACCTAACTTTAACCCTAACCCTAACCCTAACCCTAACCCTAACCCTGACCCTAACCCCAACCCTAACCCTAACCCTAACCCTATACCTAACTCAACCCTAACCCTAACCCCAACCCTAACCCTAACCCTAACCCTAACCCTAACACTAACCCCAACCCTAACCCTAACCCCAACCCTAACCCTAACCCTAACCCTAACCCCTTACCCTACTCAACCCTAACCCTAACCCCAACCCTAACCCTAACCCTAACCCTAACCCTAACCCTAACCCCAACCCTATACCTAACCCCAACCCTAACCCTAACCCTAACCCTATACCTAACTCAACCCTAACCCTAACCCCAACCCTAACCCTAACCCTAACCCTAACCCCAACCCCAACCCTAACCCTAACCCTATACCTAACTCAACCCTAACCCTAACCCTAAACCTAACCCTAACCCTAACCCTAACCCTATACCTAACTCAACCCTAACCCTAACCCCAACCCTAACCCTAACCCTAACCCTAACCCTAACCCTAACCCTAACCCTATACCTAACCCCATCCCTAACCCTAACCCTAACCCTAACCCTAACCTTAACCCTAACCCTAACCCTAACCCTAACCCCAACCCTAACCCTAACCCTAACCCTAACCCTAACCCTAACCCCAGCCCTAACCCTAACCCTAACCCTAACCCTATACCTAACTCAACCCTAACCCTAACCCCAACCCTAACCCTAACCCTAACCCTAACCCTAACCCTATCCCTAACCCCAACCCTAACCCTAACCCTAACCCTAACCCTAACCCTAACCCTAACCCTAAACCTAACCCCAAACCTAACCCTAACCCTAACCCTATACCTAACTCAACCCTGACCCTAACCCCAACCCTAACCCTAACCATAACCCTAACCCTAACCCTAACCCCAACCCTAACCCTAACCCCAACCCTAACCCTAACCCTAACCCTATACCTAACTCAACCCTAACCCTAACCCCAACCCTAACCCTAACCCTAACCCTATACCTAACCCCAACCCTAACCCTAACCCTAACCCTAACCCCTAAGCCTAACCCTAACCATAACCCTAACCCTAACCCTAACCCTAACCCTAACCCTAACCCTAACACTAACCCTAACCCTATACCTAACCCCAACCCTATCCCTAACCCTAACCCTAACCCCAACACTAACCCTAACCCCCACCCTAACCCTTAACCTAACCCCAACCCTAACCCTAACCCTAACCCTATACCTAACCCCAACCCTAACCCTAACCCTAACCCTAACCCTAACCCTAACCCTAACCCCAACCCTAACCCTAACCCTAACCCTAACCCTAACCCTATACCTAACTCAACCCTAACCCTAACCCCAACCCTAACCCTAACCCTAACCCTAACCCTAACCCTAACCCCAACCCTAACCCTATACCTAACTCAACCCTAACCCTAACCCCAACCCTAACTCTAAACCTAACCCTAACACCAACCCTAACCCTAACCCTAACCCTAACCCTAACCCTATACCTAACCCCAACCCTAACCCTAACCCTAACCCTAACACTAACCCCAACCCTAACCCTATACCTAACTCAACCCTAACCCTAACCCTAACCCTATACCTAACCCCAACCCTAACCCTAACCCTAACCCTAACCCTAACCATAACCCTAACCCTAACCCTAACCCTAACCCTAACCCTAACTCTATACCAAACCCCAACCCTAACCCTAACCCTAACCCTAACCCTAACCCTAACCCTAACCCTAACCCCAACCCTAACCCCAACCCTAACCCTAACCCTAACCCTAACCCTAACCCTATACCTAACCCCAACCCTAACCCTAACCCTAACCCTAACACTAACCCCAACCCTAACCCTATACCTAACTCAACCCTAACCCTAACCCTATACCTAACCCCAACCCTAACCCTAACCCTAACCCTAACCCTAACCCTAACCCTAACCCTATACCAAACCCCAACCCTAACCCTAACCCTAACCCCAACCCTAACCCTAACCCTAACCCTAACCCTAACCCCAACACTAACACTAACCCTAACCCTAACCCTAACCCTAACCCTAACCCCAACCCTAACCCTAACCCTAACCCTAACCCTAACCCTAACCCTAACCCTAACCCTAACCCTATACCTAACTCAACCCTAACCCTAACCCCAACCCTAACCCTAACCCTAACCCTAACCCTAACCCCAACCCTAACCCTATACCTAACTCAACCCTAACCCTAACCCTAACCCTAACCCTAACACTAACCCTAACCCTAACCCTAACCCCAACCCTAACCCTAACATTAACCCTAACCCTAACCCTAACCCTAACCCCAATCCTAACCCTAACCCTAACCCTAACCCTAACCCTAACCCCAACCCTAACCCCAACCCTAACCCTAACCCTAACCCTAACCCTAACCCCAACCCTAACCCTAACCCCAACCCTAACCCTAACCCTAACCCTAACCCTATACCTAACTCAACCCTAACCCTAAACCCAACCCAAACCCTAACCCTAACCCTAACCCTAACCCCAACCCTAACCCTATACCTAACTCAACCCTAACCCTAACCCTAACCCTAACCCTAACCCTAACCCTATACCTAACTCAACCCTAACCCTAACCCTAACCCTAACCCTAACCCTAACCCTATACCTAACCCCAACCCTAACCCTAACCCTAAACCTAACTTTAACCCTAACCCTAACCCTAACCCTAACCCTAACCCCAACCCCAACCCTAACCCTAACCCTAACCCTATACCTAACTCAACCCTAACCCTAACCCCAACCCTAACCCTAACCCTAACCCTAGCCCTAACACTAACCCCAACCCTAACCCTAACCCCAACCCTAACCCTAACCCTAACCCCATACCTAACTCAACCCTAACCCTAACCCCAACCCTAACCCTAACCCTAACCCTAACCCTAACCCTAACCCCAACCCTATACCTAACCCCAACCCTAACCCTAACCCTAACCCTATTCCTAACTCAACCCTAACCCTAACCCCAACCCTAACCCTAACCCTAACCCTAACCCTAACCCCAACCCTAACCCTATACCTAACTCAACCCTAACCCTAACCCTAACCCTAACCCTAACCCCAACCCTAACACTAACCCTAACCCTAACCCTAACCCTAACCCTAACCCCAACCCTAACCCTAACCCTAACCCTAACCCAAACCCTAACCCTAACCCTAACCCTATACCTAACTCAACCCTAACCCTAACTCCAACCCTAACCCTAACCCTAACCCTAACCCTAACCCTAACCCCAACCCTAACCCTATACCTAACTCAACCCTAACCCTAACCCTAACCCTAACCCTATCCCTAACACTAACCCTAACCCTAACCCTAACCCTAACCCCAACCCTAACCCTAACCCTAACCCTAACCCTAACCCCAACCCTAACCCTAACCCTAACCCTAACCCTAACCCTAACCCTAACCCCAACCCTAACCCCAACCCTAACCCTAACCCTAACCCTAACCCTAACCCTAACCCTAACCCCAACCCTAACCCTAACCCCAACCCTAACCCTAAGCCTAACCCTATACCTAACTCAACCCTAACCCTAACCCCAACCCAAACCCTAACCCTAACCCTAACCCTAACCCTAACCCTAACCCTAACCCCAACACTAACCCTATACCTAACTCAACCCTAACCCTAACCCTAACCCTAACCCTAACCCTAACCCTAACCCTATACCTAACTCAACCCTAAACCTAACCCCAACCCTAACCCTAACCCTAACCCTAACCCTAACCCTAACCCTAACCCTAACCCTAACCCTATACCTAACCCCAACCCCAACCCTAACCCTAACCCTAACCCTAACTTTAACCCTAACCCTAACCCTAACCCTAACCCTAACCCTAACCCCAACCCTAACCCTAACCCTAACCCTATACCTAACTTAACCCTAACCCTAACCCCAACCCTAACCCTAACCCTAACCCTAACCCTAACCCTAATCCCAAGCCTAACCCTAACCCCAACCCTAACCCTAACCCTAACCATAACCCTATACCTAACTCAACCCTAACCCTAACCCCAACCCTAACCCTAACCCTAACCCTAACCCTAACCCTAACCCCAACCCTATACCTAACCCCAACCCTAACCCTAACCCTAACCCTATACCTAACTGAACCCTAACCCTAACCCCAACCCTCACCCTAAACCTAACCCTAACCCTAACCCCAACCCTAACCCTATACCTAACTCAACCCTAACCCTAACCCTAACCCTAACCCTAACCCTAACCGTAACCCTATACCTAACTCAACCCTAACCCTAACCCCAACCCTAACCCTAACCCTAACCCTAACCCTAACCCTAACCCTATACCTAACCCCAACCCTAACCCTAACCCTAACCCTAACCCTAACCCTAACCGTAACCCCAACCCTAACCCTAACCCTAACCCTAACCCTAACCCCAACTCTAACCCTAACCCTAACCCTATACCTAACTCAACCCTAACCCTAACCCCAACCCTAACCCTAACCCTAACCCTAACCCTAACCCTAACCCTATACCTAACCCCAACCCTAACCCTAACCCTAACCCTAACCCTAACCCTAACCCTAACCCTAACCCTAACCCCAACCCTAACCCTATACCTAACTCAACCCTAACCCTAACCCCAACCCTAACCCTAACCCTAACCCTAACACCAACCCTAACCCTAACCCTAACCCTAACCCTAACCCTAACGCTATACCTAACCCCAACCCAAACCCTAACCCTAACCCTAACTCTAACCCTAACCCCAACCCTAACCCTATACCTAACTCAACCCTAACCCTAACCCTATACCTAACCCCAACCCTAACCCTAACCCTAACCCTAACCCTAACCCTATACCAATCCCCAACCCTAACCCTAACCCTAACCCTAACCCTAACCCCAACCCTAACCCCAACCCTAACCCTAACCCTAACCCTAACCCTAACCCTATACCTAACCCCAACCCTAACCCTAACCCTAACCCTAACACTAACCCCAACCCTAACCCTATACCTAACTCAACCCTAACCCTAACCCTATACCTAACCCCAACCCTAACCCTAACCCTAACCCTAACCCTAACCCTAACCCTAACCCTATACCAAACCCCAACCCTAACCCTAACCCTAACCCCAACCCTAACCCTAACCCTAACCCTAACCCTAACCCCAACACTAACACTAACCCTAACCCTAACCCTAACCCTAACCCTAACCCCAACCCTAACCCTAACCCTAACCCTAACCCTAACCCTAACCCTAACCCTAACCCTATACCTAACTCAACCCTAACCCTAACCCCAACCCTAACCCTAACCCTAACCCTAACCCTAACCCCAACCCTAACCCTATACCTAACTCAACCCTAACCCTAACCCTAACCCTAACCCTAACACTAACCCTAACCCTAACCCTAACCCCAACCCTAACCCTAACATTAACCCTAACCCTAACCCTAACCCTAACCCTAACCCCAATCCTAACCCTAACCCTAACCCTAACCCTAACCCCAACCCTAACCCCAACCCTAACCCTAACCCTAACCCTAACCCTAACCCTAACCCCAACCCTAACCCTAACCCCAACCCTAACCCTAACCCTAACCCTAACCCTATACCTAACTCAACCCTAACCCTAAACCCAACCCAAACCCTAACCCTAACCCTAACCCTAACCCCAACCCTAACCCTATACCTAACTCAACCCTAACCCTAACCCTAACCCTAACCCTAACCCTAACCCTATACCTAACTCAACCCTAACCCTAACCCTAACCCTAACCCTAACCCTAACCCTATACCTAACCCCAACCCTAACCCTAACCCTAAACCTAACTTTAACCCTAACCCTAACCCTAACCCTAACCCTAACCCCAACCCTAACCCTAACCCTAACCCTATACCTAACTCAACCCTAACCCTAACCCCAACCCTAACCCTAACCCTAACCCTAGCCCTAACACTAACCCCAACCCTAACCCTAACCCCAACCCTAACCCTAACCCTAACCCCATACCTAACTCAACCCTAACCCTAACCCCAACCCTAACCCTAACCCTAACCCTAACCCTAACCCTAACCCCAACCCTATACCTAACCCCAACCCTAACCCTAACCCTAACCCTATACCTAACTCAACCCTAACCCTAACCCCAACCCTAACCCTAACCCTAACCCTAACCCTAACCCCAACCCTAACCCTATACCTAACTCAACCCTAACCCTAACCCTAACCCTAACCCTAACCCTAACCCCAACCCTAACACTAACCCTAACCCTAACCCTAACCCTAACCCTAACCCCAACCCTAACCCTAACCCTAACCCTAACCCAAACCCTAACCCTAACCCTAACCCTATACCTAACTCAACCCTAACCCTAACTCCAACCCTAACCCTAACCCTAACCCTAACCTTAACCCCAACCCTAACCCTATACCTAACTCAACCCTAACCCTAACCCTAACCCTAACCCTATCCCTAACACTAACCCTAACCCTAACCCTAACCCTAACCCCAACCCTAACCCTAACCCTAACCCTAACCCTAACCCTAACCCCAACCCTAACCCTAACCCTAACCCTAACCCTAACCCTAACCCTAACCCCAACCCTAACCCCAACCCTAACCCTAACCCTAACCCTAACCCTAACCCTAACCCTAACCCCAACCCTAACCCTAACCCCAACCCTAACCCTAAGCCTAACCCTATACCTAACTCAACCCTAACCCTAACCCCAACCCAAACCCTAACCCTAACCCTAACCCTAACCCTAACCCTAACCCTAACCCCAACACTAACCCTATACCTAACTCAACCCTAACCCTAACCCTAACCCTAACCCTAACCCTAACCCTATACCTAACTCAACCCTAAACCTAACCCCAACCCTAACCCTAACCCTAACCCTAACCCTAACCCTAACCCTAACCCTAACCCTATACCTAACCCCAACCCCAACCCTAACCCTAACCCTAACTTTAACCCTAACCCTAACCCCAACCCTAACCCTAACCCTAACCCTAACCCTATACCTAACTTAACCCTAACCCTAACCCCAACCCTAACCCTAACCCTAACCCTAACCCTAACCCTAATCCCAAGCCTAACCCTAACCCCAACCCTAACCCTAACCCTAACCCTAACCATAACCCTATACCTAACTCAACCCTAACCCTAACCCCAACCCTAACCCTAACCCTAACCCTAACCCTAACCCTAACCCCAACCCTATACCTAACCCCAACCCTAACCCTAACCCTAACCCTATACCTAACTGAACCCTAACCCTAACCCCAACCCTCACCCTAAACCTAACCCTAACACTAACCCCAACCCTAACCCTATACCTAACTCAACCCTAACCCTAACCCTAACCCTAACCCTAACCCTAACCGTAACCCTATACCTAACTCAACCCTAACCCTAACCCCAACCCTAACCCTAACCCTAACCCTAACCCTAACCCTATACCTAACCCCAACCCTAACCCTAACCCTAACCCTAACCCTAACCCTAACCCTAACCGTAACCCCAACCCTAACCCTAACCCTAACCCTAACCCTAACCCCAACTCTAACCCTAACCCTAACCCTATACCTAACTCAACCCTAACCC
>NC_139471.1:33172500-33177500 GCF_057233095.1 Heloderma suspectum | reverse complement strand
CCTAACCCTAACACTAACCCTAACCCTAACCCTAACCCCAACCCTAACCCTAACCCTAACCCTAACCCTAACCCTAACCCTAACCCTAACCCCAATCCTAACCCTAACCCTAACCCTAACCCTAACCCCAACCCTAACCCCAACCCTAACCCTAACCCTAACCCTAACCCTAACCCTAACCCCAACCCTAACCCTAACCCCAACCCTAACCCTAACCCTAACCCTATACCTAACTCAACCCTAACCCTAAACCCAACCCAAACCCTAACCCTAACCCTAACCCTAACCCCAACCCTAACCCTATACCTAACTCAACCCTAACCCTAACCCTAACCCTAACCCTAACCCTAACCCTATACCTAACTCAACCCTAACCCTAACCCTAACCCTAACCCTAACCCTAACCCTAACCCTATACCTAACCCCAACCCTAACCCTAACCCTAAACCTATCTTTAACCCTAACCCTAACCCTAACCCTAACCCTAACCCTAACCCCAACCCTAACCCTAACCCTAACCCTATACCTAACTCAACCCTAACCCTAACCCCAACCCTAACCCTAACCCTAACCCTAACCCTAACACTAACCCCAACCCTAACCTTAACCCCAACCCTAACCCTAACCCTAACCCCATACCTAACTCAACCCTAACCCTAACCCCAACCCTAACCCTAACCCTAACCCTAACCCTAACCCCAACACTATACCTAACCCCAACCCTAACCCTAACCCTAACCCTATACCTAACTCAACCCTAACCCTAACCCCAACCCTAACCCTAACCCTAACCCTAACCCTAACCCCAACCCTAACCCTATACCTAACTCAACCCTAACCCTAACCCTAACCCTAACCCTAACCCTAACCCTAACCCTATACCTAACTCAACCCTAACCCTAACCCCAACCCTAACCCTAACCCTAACCCTAACCCTAACCCTAACCCTAACCCTATACCTAACCCCATCCCTAACCCTAACCCTAACCCTAACCCTAACCCTAACCCTAACCCTAACCCCAACCCTAACCCTAACCCTAACCCTAACCCTAACCCCAACCCTAACCCTAACCCTAACCCTAACCCTAACCCTATACCTAACTCAACCCTAACCCTAACCCCAACCCTAACCCTAACCCTAACCCTAACCCTAACCCTATACCTAACCCCAACCCTAACCCTAACCCTAACCCTAACCCTAACCCTAACCCTAACCCCAAACCTAACCCTAACCCTAACCCTATACCTAACTCAACCCTGACCCTAACCCCAACCCTAACCCTAACCATAACCCTAACCCTAACCCTAACCCCAACCCTAACCCTAACCCCAAACCTAACCCTAACCCTAACCCTAACCCTATACCTAACTCAACCCTAACCCTAACCCCAACCCTAACCCTAACCCTAACCCTAACCCTATACCTAACCCCAACCCTAACCCTAACCCTAACCCTAACCCTAACCCCTAAGCCTAACCCTAACCATAACCCTAACCCTAACCCTAACCCTAACCCTAACCCTAACCCTAACACTAACCCTAACCCTATACCTAACCCCAACCCTATCCCTAACCCTAACCCTAACCCCAACACTAACCCTAACCCCCACCCTAACCCTTAACCTAACCCCAACCCTAACCCTAACCCTAACCCTATACCTAACCCCAACCCTAACCCTAACCCTAACCCTAACCCTAACCCTAACCCTAACCCTAACCCTAACCCCAACCCTAACCCTAACCCTAACCCTAACCCTAACCCTAACCCTATACCTAACTCAACCCTAACCCTAACCCCAACCCTAACCCTAACCCTAACCCTAACCCTAACCCTAACCCCAACCCTAACCCTATAGCTAACTCAACCCTAACCCTAACCCCAACCCTAACCCTAAACCTAACCCTAACACCAACCCTAACCCTAACCCTAACCCTAACCCTAACCCTATACCTAACCCCAACCCTAACCCTAACCCTAACCCTAACACTAACCCCAACCCTAACCCTATACCTAACTCAACCCTAACCCTAACCCTATACCTAACCCCAACCCTAACCCTAACCCTAACCCTAACCCTAACCCTAACCCTAACCCTAACCCTAACCCCAACCCTAACCCCAACCCCAACCCTAACCCTAACCCTAACCCTAACCCTAACCCTAACCCTATACCTAACCCCAACCCTAACCCTATACCTAACTCAACCCTATCCCTAACCCTATACCTAACCCCAACCCTAACCCTAACCCTAACCCTAACCCTAACCCTAACGCTAACCCTAACCCTATACCAAACCCCAACCCTAACCCTAACCCTAACCCCAACCCTAACCCTAACCCTAACCCTAACCCTAACCCTAACCCTAACCCCAACACTAACACTAACCCTAACCCTAACCCTAACCCTAACCCTAACCCCAACCCTAACCCTAACCCTAACCCTAACCCTAACCCTAACCATAACCCTATACCTAACTCAACCCTAACCCTAACCCCAACCCTAACCCTAACCCTAACCCTAACCCTAACCCTAACCCCAACCCTAACCCTATACCTAACTCAACCCTAACCCTAACCCTAACCCTAATCCTAACCCTAACACTAACCCTAAACCTAACCCTAACCCCAACCCTAACCCTAACCCTAACCCTAACCCTAACCCTAACCCCAATCCTAACCCTAACCCTAACCCTAACCCTAACCCCAACCCTAACCCCAACCCTAACCCTAACCCTAACCCTAACCCTAACCCCAACCCTAACCCTAACCCCAACCCTAACCCTAACCCTAACCCTAACCCTAACCCTATACCTAACTCAACCCTAACCCTAAACCCAACCCAAACCCTAACCCTAACCCTAACCCTAACCCCAACCCTAACCCTATACCTAACTCAACCCTAACCCTAACCCTAACCCTAACCCTAACCCTAACCCTAACCCTATACCTAACTCAACCCTAACCCTAACCCTAACCCTAACCCTAACCCTAACCCTAACCCTAAACCTATACCTAACCCCAACCCTAACCCTAACCCTAAACCTAACTTTAACCCTAACCCTAACCCTAACCCTAACCCTAACCCTAACCCCAACCCTAACCCTAACCCTAACCCTATACCTAACTCAACCCTAACCCTAACCCCAACCCTAACCCTAACCCTAACCCTAGCCCTAACACTAACCCCAACCCTAACCCTAACCCCAACCCTAACCCTAACCCTAACCCCATACCTAAATCAACCCTAACCCTAACCCCAACCCTAACCCTAACCCTAACCCTAACCCTAACCCTAACCCCAACCCTATACCTAACCCCAACCCTAACCCTAACCCTAACCCTATACCTAACTCAACCCTAACCCTAACCCCAACCCTAACCCTAACCCTAACCCTAACCCTAACCCCAACCCTAACCCTATACCTAACTCAACCCTAACCCTAACCCTAACCCTAACCCTAACCCTAACCCTAACCCTAACCCCAACCCTAACCCTAACCCTAACCCTAACCCTAACCCCAACCCTCACCCTAACCCTAACCCTAACCCTATACCTAACTCAACCCTAACCCTAACCCCAACCCTAACCCTAACCCTAACCCTAACCCTAACCCTATACCTAACCCCAACCCTAACCCTAACCCTAACCCTAACCCTAACCCTAACCCTAACCCTAACCCCAAACCTAACCCTAACCCTAACCCTATACCTAACTCAACCCTGACCCTAACCCCAACCCTAACCCTAACCATAACCCTAACCCTAACCCTAACCCTATACCTAACTCAACCCTAACCCTAACCCCAACCCTAACCCTAACCCTAACCCTAACCCTATACCTAACCCCAACCCTAACCCTAACCCTAACCCTAACCCTAACCCCTAAGCCTAACCCTAACCATAACCCTAACCCTAACCCTAACCCTAACCCTAACCCTAACCCTAACCCTAACACTAACCCTAACCCTATACCTAACCCCAACCCTATCCCTAACCCTAACCCTAACCCCAACACTAACCCTAACCCCCACCCTAACCCTTAACCTAACCCCAACCCTAACCCTAAGCCTAACCCTAACCCTAACCCTAACCCCAACCCTAACCCTATACCTAACCCCAACCCTAACCCTAACCCCAACCCTAACCCTAACCCCAACCCTAACCGTAACCCTAACCCTAACCCTAACCCGAACCCGAACCCTAACCCTAACCCTAACCCTAACCCTAACCCTAACCCTAACCCCAACCCTAACCCTAACCCCAACCCTAACCCTATCCCTAACCCTAACACTAACCCTAACCCCTACACTAACCCTATACCTAACTCAACCCTAACCCTAACCCCAACCCTAACCCTAACCCTAACCCTAACCCTAACCCTAACACTAACCCTAACCCCAACCCTAACCCTAACCCTAACCCTAACCCTAACCCTAACCCTAACCCTAACACTAACCCTAACCCTAACCTTAACCCTAACCCTAACCCTAACCCCAACCCTAACCCTAACCCTAACCCTATACCTAACTCAACCCTAACCCTAACCCCAACCCTAACCCTAACCCTAACCCTAACCCTAACCCTAACCCTAACCCCAACCCTAACCCTAACCCCAACCCTAACCCTAACCCTAACCCTAACCCCAACCCTAACCCTATACCTAACTCAACCCTAACCCTAACCCCAACCCTAACCCTAACCCTAACCCTAACACCAACCCTAACCCTAACCCTAACCCTAACCCTAACCCTAACCCTAACCCCAACCCTAACCCTATACCTAACTCAACCCTAACCCCAACCCTAACCCTAACCCTAACCCTAATCCTAACCCTAACCCCAACCCTAACCCTATACCTACCTCAACCCTAACCCTAACCCCAACCCTAACCCTAACCCTATCCCTAACCCTAACCCTATACCTAACCCCAACCCTAACCCTAACCCTAACCCTAACCCTAACCCCAACCCTTACCCTATACCTAACTCAACCCTAACCCT
>NC_139471.1:33155000-33160000 GCF_057233095.1 Heloderma suspectum | reverse complement strand
AACCCTATACCTAACTCAACCCTAACCCTAACCCTATACCTAACCCCAACCCTAACCCTAACCCTAACCCTAACCCTAACCCTAACCCTAACCCCAACCCTAACCCCAACCCCAACCCTAACCCTAACCCTAACCCTAACCCTAACCCTATACCTAACCCCAACCCTAACCCTAACCCTAACCCTAACACTAACCCCAACCCTAACCCTATACCTAACTCAACCCTATCCCTAACCCTATACCTAACCCCAACCCTAACCCTAACCCTAACCCTAACCCTAACCCTAACCCTAACGCTAACCCTAACCCTATACCAAACCCCAACCCTAACCCTAACCCTAACCCCAACCCTAACCCTAACCCTAACCCTAACCCTAACCCTAACCCTAACCCTAACCCCAACACTAACACTAACCCTAACCCTAACCCTAACCCTAACCCTAACCCCAACCCTAACCCTAACCCTAACCCTAACCCTAACCCTAACCCTAACCATAACCCTATACCTAACTCAACCCTAACCCTAACCCCAACCCTAACCCTAACCCTAACCCTAACCCTAACCCTAACCCCAACCCTAACCCTATACCTAACTCAACCCTAACCCTAACCCTAACCCTAATCCTAACCCTAACACTAACCCTAACCCTAACCCTAACCCCAACCCTAACCCTAACCCTAACCCTAACCCTAACCCTAACCCCAATCCTAACCCTAACCCTAACCCTAACCCTAACCCTAACCCCAACCCTAACCCCAACCCTAACCCTAACCCTAACCCTAACCCTAACCCCAACCCTAACCCTAACCCCAACCCTAACCCTAACCCTAACCCTATACCTAACTCAACCCTAACCCTAAACCCAACCCAAACCCTAACCCTAACCCTAACCCTAACCCCAACCCTAACCCTATACCTAACTCAACCCTAACCCTAACCCTAACCCTAACCCTAACCCTAACCCTATACCTAACTCAACCCTAACCCTAACCCTAACCCTAACCCTAACCCTAAACCTATACCTAACCCCAACCCTAACCCTAACCCTAAACCTAACTTTAACCCTAACCCTAACCCTAACCCTAACCCTAACCCTAACCCCAACCCTAACCCTAACCCTAACCCTATACCTAACTCAACCCTAACCCTAACCCCAACCCTAACCCTAACCCTAACCCTAGCCCTAACACTAACCCCAACCCTAACCCTAACCCCAACCCTAACCCTAACCCTAACCCCATACCTAAATCAACCCTAACCCTAACCCCAACCCTAACCCTAACCCTAACCCTAACCCTAACCCTAACCCCAACCCTATACCTAACCCCAACCCTAACCCTAACCCTAACCCTATACCTAACTCAACCCTAACCCTAACCCCAACCCTAACCCTAACCCTAACCCTAACCCTAACCCCAACCCTAACCCTATACCTAACTCAACCCTAACCCTAACCCTAACCCTAACCCTAACCCTAACCCTAACCCCAACCCTAACCCTAACCCTAACCCTAACCCTAACCCCAACCCTCACCCTAACCCTAACCCTAACCCTAACCCTATACCTAACTCAACCCTAACCCTAACCCCAACCCTAACCCTAACCCTAACCCTAACCCTAACCCTATACCTAACCCCAACCCTAACCCTAACCCTAACCCTAACCCTAACCCTAACCCTAACCCCAAACCTAACCCTAACCCTATACCTAACTCAACCCTGACCCTAACCCCAACCCTAACCCTAACCATAACCCTAACCCTAACCCTAACCCTATACCTAACTCAACCCTAACCCTAACCCCAACCCTAACCCTAACCCTAACCCTAACCCTATACCTAACCCCAACCCTAACCCTAACCCTAACCCTAACCCCTAAGCCTAACCCTAACCATAACCCTAACCCTAACCCTAACCCTAACCCTAACCCTAACCCTAACACTAACCCTAACCCTATACCTAACCCCAACCCTATCCCTAACCCTAACCCTAACCCCAACACTAACCCTAACCCCCACCCTAACCCTTAACCTAACCCCAACCCTAACCCTAAGCCTAACCCTAACCCTAACCCTAACCCCAACCCTAACCCTATACCTAACCCCAACCCTAACCCTAACCCCAACCCTAACCCTAACCCCAACCCTAACCGTAACCCTAACCCTAACCCTAACCCGAACCCGAACCCTAACCCTAACCCTAACCCTAACCCTAACCCTAACCCCAACCCTAACCCTAACCCCAACCCTAACCCTATCCCTAACCCTAACACTAACCCTAACCCCTACACTAACCCTATACCTAACTCAACCCTAACCCTAACCCCAACCCTAACCCTAACCCTAACCCTAACCCTAACCCTAACACTAACCCTAACCCCAACCCTAACCCTAACCCTAACCCTAACCCTAACCCTAACCCTAACCCTAACACTAACCCTAACCCTAACCTTAACCCTAACCCTAACCCTAACCCCAACCCTAACCCTAACCCTAACCCTATACCTAACTCAACCCTAACCCTAACCCCAACCCTAACCCTAACCCTAACCCTAACCCTAACCCTAACCCTAACCCCAACCCTAACCCTAACCCCAACCCTAACCCTAACCCTAACCCTAACCCCAACCCTAACCCTATACCTAACTCAACCCTAACCCTAACCCCAACCCTAACCCTAACCCTAACCCTAACACCAACCCTAACCCTAACCCTAACCCTAACCCTAACCCTAACCCCAACCCTAACCCTATACCTAACTCAACCCTAACCCCAACCCTAACCCTAACCCTAACACTAATCCTAACCCTAACCCCAACCCTAACCCTATACCTAACTCAACCCTAACCCTAACCCCAACCCTAACCCTAACCCTATCCCTAACCCTAACCCTATACCTAACCCCAACCCTAACCCTAACCCTAACCCTAACCCTAACCCCAACCCTTACCCTATACCTAACTCAACCCTAACCCTAACCCTATACCTAACCCCAACCCTAACCCTAACCCTAACCCTAACCCTAACCCTAACCCTAATCCTATACCAAACCCCAACCCTAACCCTAACCCTAACCCTAACCCTATACCTAACTCAACCCTAACCCTAACCCCAACCCTAACCCTAACCCTAACCCTAACCCTAACCCTAACCCCAACCCTAACCCTATACCTAACTCAACCCTAACCCTAACCCCAACCCTAACCCTAACCCTAACCCTAACACCAACCCTAACCCTAACCCTAACCCTAACCCTAACCCTAACCCTATACCTAACCCCAACCCTAACCCTAACCCTAACCCTAACACTAACCCCAACCCTAACCCTATACCTAACTCAACCCTAACCCTAACCCTATACCTAACCCCAACCCTAACCCTAACCCTAACCCTAACCCTAACCCTAACCCTAACCCTATACCAAACCCCAACCCTATCCCTAACCCTAACCCTAACCCTAACCCTAACCCCAACCCTAACCCCAACCCTAACCCTAACCCTAACCCTAACCCTAACCCTAACCCTATACCTAACCCCAACCCTAACGCTACCAAAACCCTAACACTAACCCCAACCCTAACATTATACCTAACTCAACCCTAACCCTAACCCTATACCTAACCCCAACCCTAACCCTAACCCTAACCCTAACCCTAACCCTAACCCTATAACAAACCCCAACCCTAACCCTAACCCTAACCCCAACCCTAACCCTAACCCCAACCCTAACCCTAACCCTAACCCTAACCCTAACCCTAACCCTAACCCTAACCCTAACCCTATACCTAACTCAACCCTAACCCTAACCCCAACCATAACCCTAACCCTAACCCTAACCCTAACCCTAACCCCAACCCTAACCCTGTACCTAACTCAACCCTAACCCTAACCCTAACCCTAATCCTAACCCTAACACTAACCCTAACCCTAACCCTAACCCCAACCCTAACCCTAACCCTAACCCTAACCCTAACCCCAATCCTAACCCTAACCCTAACCCTAACCCTAACCCCAACCCTAACCCCAACCCTAACCCTAACCCTAACCCTAACCCTAACCGCAACCCTAACCCTAACCCCAACCCTAACCCTAACCCTAACCCTATACCTAACTCAACCCTAACCCTAAACCCAACCCAAACCCTAACCCTAACCCTAACCCTAACCCCAACCCTAACCCTATACCTAACTCAACCCTAACCCTAACCCTAACCCTAACCCTAACCCTAACCCTATACCTAACTCAACCCTAACCCTAACCCTAACCCTAACCCTAACCCTAACCCTATACCTAACCCCAACCCTAACCCTAACCCTAAACCTAACTTTAACCCTAACCCTAACCCTAACCCTAACCCTAACCCTAACCCTAACCCCAACCCTAACCCTAACCCTAACCCTATACCTAACTCAACCCTAACCCTAACCCCAACCCTAACCCTAACCCTAACCCTAACCCTAACACTAACCCCAACCCTAACCCTAACCCCAACCCTAACCCTAACCCTAACCCCTTACCTAACTCAACCCTAACCCTAACCCCAACCCTAACCCTAACCCTAACCCTAACCCTAACCCTAACCCCAACCCTATACCTAACCCCAACCCTAACCCTAACCCTAACCCTATACCTAACTCAACCCTAACCCTAACCCCAACCCTAACCCTAACCCTAACCCCAACCCCAACCCTAACCCTATACCTAACTCAACCCTAACCCTAACCCTAACCCTAACCCTATACCTAACTCAACCCTAACCCTAACCCCAACCCTAACCCTAACCCTAACCCTAACCCTAACCCTAACCCTAACCCTATACCTAACCCCATCCCTAACCCTAACCCTAACCCTAATCCTAACATTAACCCTAACCCTAACCCTAACCCTAACCCCAACCCTAACCCTAACCCTAACCCTAACCCTAACCCTAACCCCAACCCTAACCCTAACCCTAACCCTAACCCTATACCTAACTCAACCCTAACCCTAACCCCAACCCTA
>NC_139471.1:33135000-33150000 GCF_057233095.1 Heloderma suspectum | reverse complement strand
CCTATACGTAACTCAACCCTAACCCTAACCCCAACCCTAACCCTAACCCTAACCCTAACCCTAACCCCAACCCTAACCCTAACCCTAACGCTAACCCTAACCCTAACCCTAACCCTAACCCCAACCCTAACCCAAACCCCAACCCTAACCCTAACCCTAACCCTAACCCTAACACTAACCCTAACCCCAACCCTAACCCTATACCTAACTCAACCCTAACCCTAACCCCAACCCTAACCCTAACCCTAACCCTAACCCCAACCCTAACCCTAACCCCAACCCTAACCCTAACCCTAACCCTAACCCTAACCCTAACCCTAACCCCAACCCTAACCCTATACCTAACTCAACCCTATCCCTAACCCCAACCCTAACCCTAACCCTAACCCTAACCATAACCCTAACCCTAACCCTAACCCTAACCCTAACCCTAACCATAACCCCAACCCTAACCCTAACCCTAACCCTAACCCTAACCCTAACCCTAACTCTAACCCTAACCCTAACCCTAACCCTAACCCCAACCCTAACCCTAACCCCAACCCTAACCCTAACCCTAACCCTATACCTAACTCAACCCTAACCCTAACCCCAACCCTAACCCTAACCCTAACCCTAACCCTAACCCCAACCCTAACCCTATACCTAACTCAACCCTAACCCTAACCCTAACCCTAACCCTAACCCTAACCCTAACCCTAACCCTAACCCCAACCCTAACCCTATACCTAACTCAACCCTAACACTAACCCTAACCCTAACCCTAACCCTATACCTAACTCAACCCTAACCCTAACCCTAACCCTAACCCTAACCCCAACCCTAACCCTATACCTAACTCAACCCTAACACTAACCCTAACCCTAACCCTAACCCCAACCCTAACCCTAACCCTAACCCTAACCCTAACCCTAACCCTAACCCTATACCTAACTCAACCCTAACCCTAACCCCAACCCAAACCCTAACCCTAACCCTAACCCTAACCCTAACCCCAACCCTAACCCTATACCTAACTCAACCCTAAACCTAACCCTAACCCTAACCCCAACCCTAACCCTAACCCTAACCCTATACCTAACTCAACCCTAACCCTAACCCCAACCCTAACCCTAACCCTAACCCTATACCTAACCCCAACCCTAACCCTAACCCTAACCCTAACCCTAACCCTAACCCTAACCCTAACCCCAACCCTAACCCTAACCCTAACCCTAACCCTAACCCTAACCCTATACCTAACTCAACCCTAACCCTAACCCCAACCCTAACCCTAACCCTAACCCTAACCCTAACCCCAACCCTAACCCTATACCTAACTCAACCCTAACCCTAACCCCATCCCTAACCCTAAACCTAACCCTAACACCAACCCTAACCCTAACCCTAACCCTAACCCTAACCCTATACCTAACCCCAACCCTAACCCTAACCCTAACCCTAACACTAACCCCAACCCTAACCCTATACCTAACTCAACCCTAACCCTAACCCTATACCTAACCCCAACCCTAACCCTAACCCTAACCCTAACCCTAACCCTAACCCTATACCAAACCCCAACCCTAACCCTAACCCTAACCCTAACCCTAACCCCAACCCTAACCCCAACCCTAACCCTAACCCTAACCCTAACCCTAACCCTAACCCTATACCTAACCCCAACCCTAACGCTAACCCTAACCCTAACACTAACCCCAACCCTAACCCTATACCTAACTCAACCCTAACCCTAACCCTATACCTAACCCCAACCCTAACCCTAACCCTAACCCTAACCCTAACCCTATACCAAACCCCAACCCTAACCCTAACCCTAACCCCAACCCTAACCCTAACCCTAACCCTAACCCTAACCCCAACACTAACACTAACCCTAACCCTAACCCTAACCCTAACCCTAACCCCAACCCTAACCCTAACCCTAACCCTAACCCTAACCCTAACCCTAACCCTAACCCTATACCTAACTCAACCCTAACCCTAACCCCAACCCTAACCCTAACCCTAACCCTAACCCTAACCCTAACCCCAACCCTAACCCTATACCTAACTCAACCCTAACCCTAACCTTAACCCTAACCCTAACCCTAACACTAACCCTAACCCTAACCCTAACCCCAACCCTAACCCTAACCCTAACCCTAACCCTAACCCTAACCCTAACCCCAATCCTAACCCTAACCCTAACCCTAACCCTAACCCTAACCCCAACCCTAACCCCAACCCTAACCCTAACCCTAACCCTAACCCTAACCCTAACCCCAACCCTAACCCTAACCCCAACCCTAACCCTAACCCTAACCCTATACCTAACTCAACCCTAACCCTAAACCCAACCCAAACCCTAACCCTAACCCTAACCCTAACCCCAACCCTAACCCTATACCTAACTCAACCCTAACCCTAACCCTAACCCTAACCCTAACCCTAACCCTATACCTAACTCAACCCTAACCCTAACCCTAACCCTAACCCTAACCCTAACCCTATACCTAACCCCAACCCTAACCCTAACCCTAAACCTAACTTTAACCCTAACCCTAACCCTAACCCTAACCCTAACCCTAACCCTAACCCCAACCCTAACCCTAACCCTAACCCTATACCTAACTCAACCCTAACCCTAACCCCAACCCTAACCCTAACCCTAACCCTAACCCTAACCCTAACACTAACCCCAACCCTAACCCTAACCCCAACCCTAACCCTAACCCTAACCCCATACCTAACTCAACCCTAACCCTAACCCCAACCCTAACCCTAACCCTAACCCTAACCCTAACCCCAACACTATACCTAACCCCAACCCTAACCCTAACGCTAACCCTATACCTAACTCAACCCTAACCCTAACCCCAACCCTAACCCTAACCCTAACCCTAACCCTAACCCCAACCCTAACCCTATACCTAACTCAACCCTAACCCTAACCCTAACCCTAACCCTAACCCTAACCCTATACCTAACTCAACCCTAACCCTAACCCCAACCCTAACCCTAACCCTAACCCTAACCCTAACCCTAACCCTAACCCTATACCTAACCCCATCCCTAACCCTAACCCTAACCCTAACCCTAACCCTAACCCTAACCCTAACCCCAACCCTAACCCTAACCCTAACCCTAACCCTAACCCCAACCCTAACCCTAACCCTAACCCTAACCCTAACCCTATACCTAACTCAACCCTAACCCTAACCCCAACCCTAACCCTAACCCTAACCCTAACCCTAACCCTATACCTAACCCCAACCCTAACCCTAACCCTAACCCTAACCCTAACCCTAACCCTAACCCCAAACCTAACCCTAACCCTAACCCTATACCTAACTCAACCCTGACCCTAACCCCAACCCTAACCCTAACCATAACCCTAACCCTAACCCTAACCCCAACCCTAACCCTAACCCCAACCCTAACCCTAACCCTAACCCTAACCCTATACCTAACTCAACCCTAACCCTAACCCCAACCCTAACCCTAACCCTAACCCTAACCCTATACCTAACCCCAACCCTAACCCTAACCCTAACCCTAACCCTAACCCCTAAGCCTAACCCTAACCATAACCCTAACCCTAACCCTAACCCTAACGCTAACCCTAACCCTAACCCTAACACTAACCCTAACCCTATACCTAACCCCAACCCTATCCCTAACCCTAACCCTAACCCCAACACTAACCCTAACCCCCACCCTAACCCTTAACCTAACCCCAACCCTAACCCTAACCCTAACCCTATACCTAACCCCAACCCTAACCCTAACCCTAACCCTAACCCTAACCCTAACCCTAACCCCAACCCTAACCCTAACCCTAACCCTAACCCTAACCCTAACCCTATACCTAACTCAACCCTAACCCTAACCCCAACCCTAACCCTAACCCTAACCCTAACCCTAACCCTAACCCCAACCCTAACCCTATAGCTAACTCAACCCTAACCCTAACCCCAACCCTAACCCTAAACCTAACCCTAACACCAACCCTAACCCTAACCCTAACCCTAACCCTAACCCTATACCTAACCCCAACCCTAACCCTAACCCTAACCCTAACACTAACCCCAACCCTAACCCTATACCTAACTCAACCCTAACCCTAACCCTATACCTAACCCCAACCCTAACCCTAACCCTAACCCTAACCCTAACCCTAACCCTAACCCCAACCCTAACCCCAACCCCAACCCTAACCCTAACCCTAACCCTAACCCTAACCCTAACCCTAACCCTATACCTAACCCCAACCCTAACCCTAACCCTAACACTAACCCCAACCCTAACCCTATACCTAACTCAACCCTATCCCTAACCCTATACCTAACCCCAACCCTAACCCTAACCCTAACCCTAACCCTAACCCTAACCCTAACCCTAACGCTAACCCTAACCCTATACCAAACCCCAACCCTAACCCTAACCCTAACCCCAACCCTAACCCTAACCCTAACCCTAACCCTAACCCTAACCCTAACCCCAACACTAACACTAACCCTAACCCTAACCCTAACCCTAACCCTAACCCCAACCCTAACCCTAACCCTAACCCTAACCCTAACCCTAACCATAACCCTATACCTAACTCAACCCTAACCCTAACCCCAACCCTAACCCTAACCCTAACCCTAACCCTAACCCTAACCCCAACCCTAACCCTATACCTAACTCAACCCTAACCCTAACCCTAACCCTAATCCTAACCCTAACACTAACCCTAACCCTAACCCTAACACCAACCCTAACCCTAACCCTAACCCTAACCCTAACCCTAACCCCAATCCTAACCCTAACCCTAACCCTAACCCTAACCCTAACCCCAACCCTAACCCCAACCCTAACCCTAACCCTAACCCTAACCCTAACCCTAACCCCAACCCTAACCCTAACCCCAACCCTAACCCTAACCCTAACCCTATACCTAACTCAACCCTAACCCTAAACCCAACCCAAACCCTAACCCTAACCCTAACCCTAACCCCAACCCTAACCCTATACCTAACTCAACCCTAACCCTAACCCTAACCCTAACCCTAACCCTAACCCTAACCCTATACCTAACTCAACCCTAACCCTAACCCTAACCCTAACCCTAACCCTAACCCTAAACCTATACCTAACCCCAACCCTAACCCTAACCCTAAACCTAACTTTAACCCTAACCCTAACCCTAACCCTAACCCTAACCCCAACCCTAACCCTAACCCTAACCCTATACCTAACTCAACCCTAACCCTAACCCCAACCCTAACCCTAACCCTAACCCTAGCCCTAACACTAACCCCAACCCTAACCCCAACCCTAACCCTAACCCTAACCCCATACCTAAATCAACCCTAACCCTAACCCCAACCCTAACCCTAACCCTAACCCTAACCCTAACCCTAACCCTAACCCCAACCCTATACCTAACCCCAACCCTAACCCTAACCCTAACCCTATACCTAACTCAACCCTAACCCTAACCCCAACCCTAACCCTAACCCTAACCCTAACCCTAACCCCAACCCTAACCCTATACCTAACTCAACCCTAACCCTAACCCTAACCCTAACCCTAACCCTAACCCCAACCCTAACCCTAACCCTAACCCTAACCCTAACCCCAACCCTCACCCTAACCCTAACCCTAACCCTATACCTAACTCAACCCTAACCCTAACCCCAACCCTAACCCTAACCCTAACCCTAACCCTAACCCTATACCTAACCCCAACCCTAACCCTAACCCTAACCCTAACCCTAACCCTAACCCCAAACCTAACCCTAACCCTAACCCTATACCTAACTCAACCCTGACCCTAACCCCAACCCTAACCCTAACCATAACCCTAACCCTAACCCTAACCCTATACCTAACTCAACCCTAACCCTAACCCCAACCCTAACCCTAACCCTAACCCTAACCCTATACCTAACCCCAACCCTAACCCTAACCCTAACCCTAACCCCTAAGCCTAACCCTAACCATAACCCTAACCCTAACCCTAACCCTAACCCTAACCCTAACCCTAACACTAACCCTAACCCTATACCTAACCCCAACCCTATCCCTAACCCTAACCCTAACCCCAACACTAACCCTAACCCCCACCCTAACCCTTAACCTAACCCCAACCCTAACCCTAAGCCTAACCCTAACCCTAACCCTAACCCCAACCCTAACCCTATACCTAACCCCAACCCTAACCCTAACCCCAACCCTAACCCTAACCCCAACCCTAACCGTAACCCTAACCCTAACCCTAACCCGAACCCGAACCCTAACCCTAACCCTAACCCTAACCCTAACCCTAACCCCAACCCTAACCCTAACCCCAACCCTAACCCTATCCCTAACCCTAACACTAACCCTAACCCCTACACTAACCCTATACCTAACTCAACCCTAACCCTAACCCCAACCCTAACCCTAACCCTAACCCTAACCCTAACACTAACCCTAACCCCAACCCTAACCCTAACCCTAACCCTAACCCTAACCCTAACCCTAACACTAACCCTAACCCTAACCTTAACCCTAACCCTAACCCTAACCCCAACCCTAACCCTAACCCTAACCCTATACCTAACTCAACCCTAACCCTAACCCCAACCCTAACCCTAACCCTAACCCTAACCCTAACCCTAACCCCAACCCTAACCCTAACCCCAACCCTAACCCTAACCCTAACCCTAACCCCAACCCTAACCCTATACCTAACTCAACCCTAACCCTAACCCCAACCCTAACCCTAACCCTAACCCTAACACCAACCCTAACCCTAACCCTAACCCTAACCCTAACCCTAACCCTAACCCCAACCCTAACCCTATACCTAACTCAAACCTAACCCCAACCCTAACCCTAACCCTAACACTAATCCTAACCCTAACCCCAACCCTAACCCTATACCTAACTCAACCCTAACCCTAACCCCAACCCTAACCCTAACCCTATCCCTAACCCTAACCCTATACCTAACCCCAACCCTAACCCTAACCCTAACCCTAACCCTAACCCCAACCCTTACCCTATACCTAACTCAACCCTAACCCTAACCCTATACCTAACCCTAACCCTAACCCTAACCCTAACCCTAACCCTAACCCTAATCCTATACCAAACCCCAACCCTAACCCTAACCCTAACCCTAACCCTATACCTAACTCAACCCTAACCCTAACCCCAACCCTAACCCTAACCCTAACCCTAACCCTAACCCCAACCCTAACCCTATACCTAACTCAACCCTAACCCTAACCCCAACCCTAACCCTAACCCTAACCCTAACACCAACCCTAACCCTAACCCTAACCCTAACCCTAACCCTAACCCTATACCTAACCCCAACCCTAACCCTAACCCTAACCCTAACACTAACCCCAACCCTAACCCTATACCTAACTCAACCCTAACCCTAACCCTATACCTAACCCCAACCCTAACCCTAACCCTAACCCTAACCCTAACCCTAACCCTAACCCTATACCAAACCCCAACCCTAACCCTAACCCTAACCCTAACCCTAACCCTAACCCCAACCCTAACCCCAACCCTAACCCTAACCCTAACCCTAACCCTAACCCTATACCTAACCCCAACCCTAACGCTACCAAAACCCTAACACTAACCCCAACCCTAACATTATACCTAACTCAACCCTAACCCTAACCCTATACCTAACCCCAACCCTAACCCTAACCCTAACCCTAACCCTAACCCTAACCCTAACCCTAACCCTAACCCTATACCAAACCCCAACCCTAACCCTAACCCTAACCCCAACCCTAACCCTAACCCCAACCCTAACCCTAACCCTAACCCTAACCCTAACCCTAACCCTAACCCTAACCCTATACCTAACTCAACCCTAACCCTAACCCCAACCATAACCCTAACCCTAACCCTAACCCTAACCCTAACCCCAACCCTAACCCTGTACCTAACTCAACCCTAACCCTAACCCTAACCCTAATCCTAACCCTAACACTAACCCTAACCCTAACCCTAACCCCAACCCTAACCCTAACCCTAACCCTAACCCTAACCCCAATCCTAACCCTAACCCTAACCCTAACCCTAACCCCAACCCTAACCCCAACCCTAACCCTAACCCTAACCCTAACCCTAACCGCAACCCTAACCCTAACCCCAACCCTAACCCTAACCCTAACCCTATACCTAACTCAACCCTAACCCTAAACCCAACCCAAACCCTAACCCTAACCCTAACCCTAACCCCAACCCTAACCCTATACCTAACTCAACCCTAACCCTAACCCTAACCCTAACCCTAACCCTAACCCTATACCTAACTCAACCCTAACCCTAACCCTAACCCTAACCCTAACCCTAACCCTATACCTAACCCCAACCCTAACCCTAACCCTAAACCTAACTTTAACCCTAACCCTAACCCTAACCCTAACCCTAACCCTAACCCTAACCCTAACCCCAACCCTAACCCTAACCCTAACCCTATACCTAACTCAACCCTAACCCTAACCCCAACCCTAACCCTAACCCTAACCCTAACCCTAACACTAACCCCAACCCTAACCCTAACCCCAACCCTAACCCTAACCCTAACCCCTTACCTAACTCAACCCTAACCCTAACCCCAACCCTAACCCTAACCCTAACCCTAACCCTAACCCTAACCCCAACCCTATACCTAACCCCAACCCTAACCCTAACCCTAACCCTATACCTAACTCAACCCTAACCCTAACCCCAACCCTAACCCTAACCCTAACCCCAACCCCAACCCTAACCCTATACCTAACTCAACCCTAACCCTAACCCTAACCCTAACCCTATACCTAACTCAACCCTAACCCTAACCCCAACGCTAACCCTAACCCTAACCCTAACCCTAACCCTAACCCTAACCCTATACCTAACCCCATCCCTAACCCTAACCCTAACCCTAACCCTAACCTTAACCCTAACCCTAACCCTAACCCTAACCCCAACCCTAACCCTAACCCTAACCCTAACCCTAACCCTAACCCCAACCCTAACCCTAACCCTAACCCTAACCCTATACCTAACTCAACCCTAACCCTAACCCCAACCCTAACCCTAACCCTAACCCTAACTCTAACCCTAACCCTATCCCTAACCCCAACCCTAACCCTAACCCTAACCCTAACCCTAACCCTAACCCCAAACCTAACCCTAACCCTAACCCTATACCTAACTCAACCCTGACCCTAACCCCAACCCTAACCCTAACCATAACCCTAACCCTAACCCTAACCCCAACCCTAACCCTAACCCCAACCCTAACCCTAACCCTAACCCTATACCTAACTCAACCCTAACCCTAACCCCAACCCTAACCCTAACCGTAACCCTATACCTAACCCCAACCCTAACCCTAACCCTAACCCTAACCCCTAAGCCTAACCCTAACCATAACCCTAACCCTAACCCTAACCCTAACCCTAACCCTAACCCTAACCCTAACACTAACCCTAACCCTATACCTAACCCCAACCCTATCCCTAACCCTAACCCTAACCCCAACACTAACCCTAACCCCCACCCTAACCCTTAACCTAACCCCAACCCTAACCCTAACCCTAACCCTATACCTAACCCCAACCCTAACCCTAACCCTAACCCTAACCCTAACCCTAACCCTAACCCCAACCCTAACCCTAACCCTAACCCTAACCCTAACCCTAACCCTAACCCTATACCTAACTCAACCCTAACCCTAACCCCAACCCTAACCCTAACCCTAACCCTAACCCCAACCCTAACCCTATACCTAACTCAACCCTAACCCTAACCCCAACCCTAACTCTAAACCTAACCCTAACACCAACCCTAACCCTAACCCTAACCCTAACCCTAACCCTATACCTAACCCCAACCCTAACCCTAACCCTAACCCTAACACTAACCCCAACCCTAACCCTATACCTAACTCAACCCTAACCCTAACCCTAACCCTATACCTAACCCCAACCCTAACCCTAACCCTAACCCTAACCCTAACCCTAACCCTAACCCTAACCCTAACTCTATACCAAACCCCAACCCTAACCCTAACCCTAACCCTAACCCTAACCCTAACCCTAACCCCAACCCTAACCCCAACCCTAACCCTAACCCTAACCCTAACCCTAACCCTATACCTAACCCCAACCCTAACCCTAACCCTAACCCTAACACTAACCCCAACCCTAACCCTATACCTAACTCAACCCTAACCCTAACCCTAACCCTATACCTAACCCCAACCCTAACCCTAACCCTAACCCTAACCCTAACCCTAACCCTAACCCTAACCCTAACCCTATACCAAACCCCAACCCTAACCCTAACCCTAACCCCAACCCTAACCCTAACCCTAACCCTAACCCTAACCCTAACCCTAACCCCAACACTAACACTAACCCTAACCCTAACCCTAACCCTAACCCTAACCCCAACCCTAACCCTAACCCTAACCCTAACCCTAACCCTAACCCTATACCTAACTCAACCCTAACCCTAACCCCAACCCTAACCCTAACCCTAACCCTAACCCTAACCCTAACCCCAACCCTAACCCTATACCTAACTCAACCCTAACCCTAACCCTAACCCTAACCCTAACCCTAACACTAACCCTAACCCTAACCCTAACCCCAACCCTAACCCTAACCCTAACCCCAATCCTAACCCTAACCCTAACCCTAACCCTAACCCCAACCCTAACCCCAACCCTAACCCTAACCCTAACCCTAACCCTAACCCTAACCCTAACCCCAACCCTAACCCTAACCCCAACCCTAACCCTAACCCTAACCCTAACCCTATACCTAACTCAACCCTAACCCTAAACCCAACCCAAACCCTAACCCTAACCCTAACCCTAACCCCAACCCTAACCCTATACCTAACTCAACCCTAACCCTAACCCTAACCCTAACCATAACCCTAACCCTATACCTAACTCAACCCTAACCCTAACCCTAACCCTAACCCTAACCCTATACCTAACCCCAACCCTAACCCTAACCCTAAACCTAACTTTAACCCTAACCCTAACCCTAACCCTAACCCTAACCCCAACCCTAACCCTAACCCTAACCCTATACCTAACTCAACCCTAACCCTAACCCCAACCCTAACCCTAACCCTAACCCTAGCCCTAACACTAACCCCAACCCTAACCCTAACCCCAACCCTAACCCTAACCCTAACCCCATACCTAACTCAACCCTAACCCTAACCCCAACCCTAACCCTAACCCTAACCCTAACCCTAACCCCAACCCTATACCTAACCCCAACCCTAACCCTAACCCTAACCCTATACCTAACTCAACCCTAACCCTAACCCCAACCCTAACCCTAACCCTAACCCTAACCCTAACCCCAACCCTAACCCTATACCTAACTCAACCCTAACCCTAACCCTAACCCTAACCCTAACCCTAACCATAACCCTAACCCTAACCCTAACCCTATACCTAACTCAACCCTAACCCTAACCCCAACCCTAACCCTAACCCTAACCCTAACCCTATACCTAACCCCAACCCTAACCCTAACCCTAACCCTAACCCCTAAGCCTAACCCTAACCATAACCCTAACCCTAACCCTAACCCTAACCCTAACCCTAACCCTAACACTAACCCTAACCCTATACCTAACCCCAACCCTATCCCTAACCCTAACCCTAACCCCAACACTAACCCTAACCCCCACCCTAACCCTTAACCTAACCCCAACCCTAACCCTAAGCCTAACCCTAACCCTAACCCTAACCCCAACCCTAACCCTATACCTAACCCCAACCCTAACCCTAACCCCAACCCTAACCCTAACCCCAACCCTAACCGTAACCCTAACCCTAACCCTAACCCGAACCCGAACCCTAACCCTAACCCTAACCCTAACCCTAACCCTAACCCCAACCCTAACCCTAACCCCAACCCTAACCCTATCCCTAACCCTAACACTAACCCTAACCCCTACACTAACCCTATACCTAACTCAACCCTAACCCTAACCCCAACCCTAACCCTAACCCTAACCCTAACCCTAACACTAACCCTAACCCCAACCCTAACCCTAACCCTAACCCTAACCCTAACCCTAACACTAACCCTAACCCTAACCTTAACCCTAACCCTAACCCTAACCCCAACCCTAACCCTAACCCTAACCCTATACCTAACTCAACCCTAACCCTAACCCCAACCCTAACCCTAACCCTAACCCTAACCCTAACCCTAACCCCAACCCTAACCCTAACCCCAACCCTAACCCTAACCCTAACCCTAACCCCAACCCTAACCCTATACCTAACTCAACCCTAACCCTAACCCCAACCCTAACCCTAACCCTAACCCTAACACCAACCCTAACCCTAACCCTAACCCTAACCCTAACCCTAACCCTAACCCCAACCCTAACCCTATACCTAACTCAACCCTAACCCCAACCCTAACCCTAACCCTAACACTAATCCTAACCCTAACCCCAACCCTAACCCTATACCTAACTCAACCCTAACCCTAACCCCAACCCTAACCCTAACCCTATCCCTAACCCTAACCCTATACCTAACCCCAACCCTAACCCTAACCCTAACCCTAACCCCAACCCTTACCCTATACCTAACTCAACCCTAACCCTAACCCTATACCTAACCCCAACCCTAACCCTAACCCTAACCCTAACCCTAACCCTAACCCTAACCCTAATCCTATACCAAACCCCAACCCTAACCCTAACCCTAACCCTAACCCTATACCTAACTCAACCCTAACCCTAACCCCAACCCTAACCCTAACCCTAACCCTAACCCTAACCCCAACCCTAACCCTATACCTAACTCAACCCTAACCCTAACCCCAACCCTAACCCTAACCCTAACCCTAACACCAACCCTAACCCTAACCCTAACCCTAACCCTAACCCTAACCCTATACCTAACCCCAACCCTAACCCTAACCCTAACCCTAACACTAACCCCAACCCTAACCCTATACCTAACTCAACCCTAACCCTAACCCTATACCTAACCCCAACCCTAACCCTAACCCTAACCCTAACCCTAACCCTAACCCTATACCAAACCCCAACCCTAACCCTAACCCTAACCCTAACCCTAACCCTAACCCCAACCCTAACCCCAACCCTAACCCTAACCCTAACCCTAACCCTAACCCTAACCCTATACCTAACCCCAACCCTAACGCTACCAAAACCCTAACACTAACCCCAACCCTAACATTATACCTAACTCAACCCTAACCCTAACCCTATACCTAACCCCAACCCTAACCCTAACCCTAACCCTAACCCTAACCCTAACCCTAACCCTATACCAAACCCCAACCCTAACCCTAACCCTAACCCCAACCCTAACCCTAACCCCAACCCTAACCCTAACCCTAACCCTAACCCTAACCCTAACCCTAACCCTAACCCTAACCCTATACCTAACTCAACCCTAACCCTAACCCCAACCATAACCCTAACCCTAACCCTAACCCTAACCCTAACCCCAACCCTAACCCTGTACCTAACTCAACCCTAACCCTAACCCTAACCCTAATCCTAACCCTAACACTAACCCTAACCCTAACCCTAACCCCAACCCTAACCCTAACCCTAACCCTAACCCTAACCCCAATCCTAACCCTAACCCTAACCCTAACCCTAACCCCAACCCTAACCCCAACCCTAACCCTAACCCTAACCCTAACCCTAACCGCAACCCTAACCCTAACCCCAACCCTAACCCTAACCCTAACCCTATACCTAACTCAACCCTAACCCTAAACCCAACCCAAACCCTAACCCTAACCCTAACCCTAACCCCAACCCTAACCCTATACCTAACTCAACCCTAACCCTAACCCTAACCCTAACCCTAACCCTAACCCTATACCTAACTCAACCCTAACCCTAACCCTAACCCTAACCCTAACCCTAACCCTAACCCTAACCCTATACCTAACCCCAACCCTAACCCTAACCCTAAACCTAACTTTAACCCTAACCCTAACCCTAACCCTAACCCTAACCCTAACCCTAACCCTAACCCCAACCCTAACCCTAACCCTAACCCTATACCTAACTCAACCCTAACCCTAACCCCAACCCTAACCCTAACCCTAACCCTAACCCTAACACTAACCCCAACCCTAACCCTAACCCCAACCCTAACCCTAACCCTAACCCCTTACCTAACTCAACCCTAACCCTAACCCCAACCCTAACCCTAACCCTAACCCTAACCCTAACCCTAACCCCAACCCTATACCTAACCCCAACCCTAACCCTAACCCTAACCCTATACCTAACTCAACCCTAACCCTAACCCCAACCCTAACCCTAACCCTAACCCCAACCCCAACCCTAACCCTATACCTAACTCAACCCTAACCCTAACCCTAACCCTAACCCTATACCTAACTCAACCCTAACCCTAACCCCAACCCTAACCCTAACCCTAACCCTAACCCTAACCCTAACCCTAACCCTATACCTAACCCCATCCCTAACCCTAACCCTAACCCTAACCCTAACCTTAACCCTAACCCTAACCCTAACCCTAACCCCAACCCTAACCCTAACCCTAACCCTAACCCTAACCCTAACCCCAACCCTAACCCTAACCCTAACCCTAACCCTATACCTAACTCAACCCTAACCCTAACCCCAACCCTAACCCTAACCCTAACCCTAACTCTAACCCTAACCCTATCCCTAACCCCAACCCTAACCCTAACCCTAACCCTAACCCTAACCCTAACCCTAACCCCAAACCTAACCCTAACCCTAACCCTATACCTAACTCAACCCTGACCCTAACCCCAACCCTAACCCTAACCATAACCCTAACCCTAACCCTAACCCCAACCCTAACCCTAACCCCAACCCTAACCCTAACCCTAACCCTATACCTAACTCAACCCTAACCCTAACCCCAACCCTAACCCTAACCGTAACCCTATACCTAACCCCAACCCTAACCCTAACCCTAACCCTAACCCCTAA
>NC_139471.1:33115000-33122500 GCF_057233095.1 Heloderma suspectum | reverse complement strand
AACCCTAACCCCAACCCTAACCCTAACCCTAACCCTAACCCTAACCCTAACACTAACCCCAACCCTAACCCTAACCCCAACCCTAACCCTAACCCTAACCCCATACCTAACTCAACCCTAACCCTAACCCCAACCCTAACCCTAACCCTAACCCTAACCCTAACCCCAACACTATACCTAACCCCAACCCTAACCCTAACCCTAACCCTATACCTAACTCAACCCTAACCCTAACCCCAACCCTAACCCTAACCCTAACCCTAACCCTAACCCCAACCCTAACCCTATACCTAACTCAACCCTAACCCTAACCCTAACCCTAACCCTAACCCTAACCCTATACCTAACTCAACCCTAACCCTAACCCCAACCCTAACCCTAACCCTAACCCTAACCCTAACCCTAACCCTAACCCTATACCTAACCCCATCCCTAACCCTAACCCTAACCCTAACCCTAACCCTAACCCTAACCCCAACCCTAACCCTAACCCTAACCCTAACCCTAACCCCAACCCTAACCCTAACCCTAACCCTAACCCTAACCCTATACCTAACTCAACCCTAACCCTAACCCCAACCCTAACCCTAACCCTAACCCTAACCCTAACCCTATACCTAACCCCAACCCTAACCCTAACCCTAACCCTAACCCTAACCCTAACCCCAAACCTAACCCTAACCCTAACCCTATACCTAACTCAACCCTGACCCTAACCCCAACCCTAACCCTAACCATAACCCTAACCCTAACCCTAACCCCAACCCTAACCCTAACCCCAACCCTAACCCTAACCCTAACCCTAACCCTATACCTAACTCAACCCTAACCCTAACCCCAACCCTAACCCTAACCCTAACCCTAACCCTATACCTAACCCCAACCCTAACCCTAACCCTAACCCTAACCCTAACCCCTAAGCCTAACCCTAACCATAACCCTAACCCTAACCCTAACCCTAACCCTAACCCTAACCCTAACACTAACCCTAACCCTATACCTAACCCCAACCCTATCCCTAACCCTAACCCTAACCCCAACACTAACCCTAACCCCCACCCTAACCCTTAACCTAACCCCAACCCTAACCCTAACCCTAACCCTATACCTAACCCCAACCCTAACCCTAACCCTAACCCTAACCCTAACCCTAACCCTAACCCTAACCCCAACCCTAACCCTAACCCTAACCCTAACCCTAACCCTAACCCTAACCCTATACCTAACTCAACCCTAACCCTAACCCCAACCCTAACCCTAACCCTAACCCTAACCCTAACCCTAACCCTAACCCCAACCCTAACCCTATAGCTAACTCAACCCTAACCCTAACCCCAACCCTAACCATAAACCTAACCCTAACACCAACCCTAACCCTAACCCTAACCCTAACCCTAACCCTATACCTAACCCCAACCCTAACCCTAACCCTAACCCTAACACTAACCCCAACCCTAACCCTATACCTAACTCAACCCTAACCCTAACCCTATACCTAACCCCAACCCTAACCCTAACCCTAACCCTAACCCTAACCCTAACCCTAACCCCAACCCTAAACCCAACCCCAACCCTAACCCTAACCCTAACCCTAACCCTAACCCTAACCCTAACCCTATACCTAACCCCAACCCTAACCCTAACCCTAACCCTAACACTAACCCCAACCCTAACCCTATACCTAACTCAACCCTATCCCTAACCCTATACCTAACCCCAACCCTAACCCTAACCCTAACCCTAACCCTAACCCTAACCCTAACGCTAACCCTAACCCTATACCAAACCCCAACCCTAACCCTAACCCTAACCCCAACCCTAACCCTAACCCTAACCCTAACCCTAACCCTAACCCTAACCCTAACCCCAACACTAACACTAACCCTAACCCTAACCCTAACCCTAACCCTAACCCCAACCCTAACCCTAACCCTAACCCTAACCCTAACCCTAACCCTAACCCTAACCATAACCCTATACCTAACTCAACCCTAACCCTAACCCCAACCCTAACCCTAACCCTAACCCTAACCCTAACCCCAACCCTAACCCTATACCTAACTCAACCCTAACCCTAACCCTAACCCTAATCCTAACCCTAACACTAACCCTAACCCTAACCCTAACCCCAACCCTAACCCTAACCCTAACCCTAACCCTAACCCTAACCCCAATCCTAACCCTAACCCTAACCCTAACCCTAACCCTAACCCCAACCCTAACCCCAACCCTAACCCTAACCCTAACCCTAACCCTAACCCTAACCCCAACCCTAACCCTAACCCCAACCCTAACCCTAACCCTAACCCTATACCTAACTCAACCCTAACCCTAAACCCAACCCAAACCCTAACCCTAAACCTAACCCTAACCCCAACCCTAACCCTATACCTAACTCAACCCTAACCCTAACCCTAACCCTAACCCTAACCCTAACCCTAACCCTATACCTAACTCAACCCTAACCCTAACCCTAACCCTAACCCTAACCCTAACCCTAAACCTATACCTAACCCCAACCCTAACCCTAACCCTAAACCTAACTTTAACCCTAACCCTAACCCTAACCCTAACCCTAACCCTAACCCCAACCCTAACCCTAACCCTAACCCTATACCTAACTCAACCCTAACCCTAACCCCAACCCTAACCCTAACCCTAACCCTAGCCCTAACACTAACCCCAACCCTAACCCTAACCCCAACCCTAACCCTAACCCTAACCCCATACCTAAATCAACCCTAACCCTAACCCCAACCCTAACCCTAACCCTAACCCTAACCCTAACCCTAACCCTAACCCCAACCCTATACCTAACCCCAACCCTAACCCTAACCCTAACCCTATACCTAACTCAACCCTAACCCTAACCCCAACCCTAACCCTAACCCTAACCCTAACCCTAACCCCAACCCTAACCCTATACCTAACTCAACCCTAACCCTAACCCTAACCCTAACCCTAACCCTAACCCCAACCCTAACCCTAACCCTAACCCTAACCCTAACCCCAACCCTCACCCTAACCCTAACCCTAACCCTATACCTAACTCAACCCTAACCCTAACCCCAACCCTAACCCTAACCCTAACCCTAACCCTAACCCTATACCTAACCCCAACCCTAACCCTAACCCTAACCCTAACCCTAACCCTAACCCCAAACCTAACCCTAACCCTAACCCTATACCTAACTCAACCCTGACCCTAACCCCAACCCTAACCCTAACCATAACCCTAACCCTAACCCTAACCCTAACCCTATACCTAACTCAACCCTAACCCTAACCCCAACCCTAACCCTAACCCTAACCCTAACCCTATACCTAACCCCAACCCTAACCCTAACCCTAACCCTAACCCCTAAGCCTAACCCTAACCATAACCCTAACCCTAACCCTAACCCTAACCCTAACCCTAACCCTAACACTAACCCTAACCCTATACCTAACCCCAACCCTATCCCTAACCCTAACCCTAACCCCAACACTAACCCTAACCCCCACCCTAACCCTTAACCTAACCCCAACCCTAACCCTAAGCCTAACCCTAACCCTAACCCTAACCCCAACCCTAACCCTATACCTAACCCCAACCCTAACCCTAACCCCAACCCTAACCCTAACCCCAACCCTAACCGTAACCCTAACCCTAACCCTAACCCGAACCCGAACCCTAACCCTAACCCTAACCCTAACCCTAACCCTAACCCTAACCCCAACCCTAACCCTAACCCCAACCCTAACCCTATCCCTAACCCTAACACTAACCCTAACCCCTACACTAACCCTATACCTAACTCAACCCTAACCCTAACCCCAACCCTAACCCTAACCCTAACCCTAACCCTAACACTAACCCTAACCCCAACCCCAACCCTAACCCTAACCCTAACCCTAACCCTAACCCTAACCCTAACACTAACCCTAACCCTAACCTTAACCCTAACCCTAACCCTAACCCCAACCCTAACCCTAACCCTAACCCTATACCTAACTCAACCCTAACCCTAACCCCAACCCTAACCCTAACCCTAACCCTAACCCTAACCCTAACCCTAACCCCAACCCTAACCCTAACCCCAACCCTAACCCTAACCCTAACCCTAACCCCAACCCTAACCCTATACCTAACTCAACCCTAACCCTAACCCCAACCCTAACCCTAACCCTAACCCTAACACCAACCCTAACCCTAACCCTAACCCTAACCCTAACCCTAACCCTAACCCCAACCCTAACCCTATACCTAACTCAACCCTAACCCCAACCCTAACCCTAACCCTAACACTAATCCTAACCCTAACCCCAACCCTAACCCTATACCTAACTCAACCCTAACCCTAACCCCAACCCTAACCCTAACCCTATCCCTAACCCTAACCCTATACCTAACCCCAACCCTAACCCTAACCCTAACCCTAACCCTAACCCCAACCCTTACCCTATACCTAACTCAACCCTAACCCTAACCCTATACCTAACCCCAACCCTAACCCTAACCCTAACCCTAACCCTAACCCTAACCCTAATCCTATACCAAACCCCAACCCTAACCCTAACCCTAACCCTATACCTAACTCAACCCTAACCCTAACCCCAACCCTAACCCTAACCCTAACCCTAACCCTAACCCTAACCCCAACCCTAACCCTATACCTAACTCAACCCTAACCCTAACCCCAACCCTAACCCTAACCCTAACCCTAACACCAACCCTAACCCTAACCCTAACCCTAACCCTAACCCTAACCCTATACCTAACCCCAACCCTAACCCTAACCCTAACCCTAACACTAACCCCAACCCTAACCCTATACCTAACTCAACCCTAACCCTAACCCTATACCTAACCCCAACCCTAACCCTAACCCTAACCCTAACCCTAACCCTAACCCTATACCAAACCCCAACCCTAACCCTAACCCTAACCCTAACCCTAACCCTAACCCCAACCCTAACCCCAACCCTAACCCTAACCCTAACCCTAACCCTAACCCTAACCCTATACCTAACCCCAACCCTAACGCTACCAAAACCCTAACACTAACCCCAACCCTAACATTATACCTAACTCAACCCTAACCCTAACCCTATACCTAACCCCAACCCTAACCCTAACCCTAACCCTAACCCTAACCCTAACCCTAACCCTAACCCTATACCAAACCCCAACCCTAACCCTAACCCTAACCCCAACCCTAACCCTAACCCCAACCCTAACCCTAACCCTAACCCTAACCCTAACCCTAACCCTAACCCTAACCCTAACCCTAACCCTATACCTAACTCAACCCTAACCCTAACCCCAACCATAACCCTAACCCTAACCCTAACCCTAACCCTAACCCCAACCCTAACCCTGTACCTAACTCAACCCTAACCCTAACCCTAACCCTAATCCTAACCCTAACACTAACCCTAACCCTAACCCTAACCCCAACCCTAACCCTAACCCTAACCCTAACCCTAACCCCAATCCTAACCCTAACCCTAACCCTAACCCTAACCCCAACCCTAACCCCAACCCTAACCCTAACCCTAACCCTAACCCTAACCGCAACCCTAACCCTAACCCCAACCCTAACCCTAACCCTAACCCTATACCTAACTCAACCCTAACCCTAAACCCAACCCAAACCCTAACCCTAACCCTAACCCTAACCCCAACCCTAACCCTATACCTAACTCAACCCTAACCCTAACCCTAACCCTAACCCTAACCCTAACCCTATACCTAACTCAACCCTAACCCTAACCCTAACCCTAACCCTAACCCTAACCCTATACCTAACCCCAACCCTAACCCTAACCCTAAACCTAACTTTAACCCTAACCCTAACCCTAACCCTAACCCTAACCCTAACCCTAACCCCAACCCTAACCCTAACCCTAACCCTATACCTAACTCAACCCTAACCCTAACCCCAACCCTAACCCTAACCCTAACCCTAACCCTAACACTAACCCCAACCCTAACCCTAACCCCAACCCTAACCCTAACCCTAACCCCTTACCTAACTCAACCCTAACCCTAACCCCAACCCTAACCCTAACCCTAACCCTAACCCTAACCCTAACCCCAACCCTATACCTAACCCCAACCCTAACCCTAACCCTAACCCTATACCTAACTCAACCCTAACCCTAACCCCAACCCTAACCCTAACCCTAACCCCAACCCCAACCCTAACCCTATACCTAACTCAACCCTAACCCTAACCCTAACCCTAACCCTATACCTAACTCAACCCTAACCCTAACCCCAACCCTAACCCTAACCCTAACCCTAACCCTAACCCTAACCCTATACCTAACCCCATCCCTAACCCTAACCCTAACCCTAACCCTAACCTTAACCCTAACCCTAACCCTAACCCTAACCCCAACCCTAACCCTAACCCTAACCCTAACCCTAACCCTAACCCCAACCCTAACCCTAACCCTAACCCTAACCCTATACCTAACTCAACCCTAACCCTAACCCCAACCCTAACCCTAACCCTAACCCTAACTCTAACCCTAACCCTATCCCTAACCCCAACCCTAACCCTAACCCTAACCCTAACCCTAACCCTAACCCTAACCCCAAACCTAACCCTAACCCTAACCCTATACCTAACTCAACCCTGACCCTAACCCCAACCCTAACCCTAACCATAACCCTAACCCTAACCCTAACCCCAACCCTAACCCTAACCCCAACCCTAACCCTAACCCTAACCCTATACCTAACTCAACCCTAACCCTAACCCCAACCCTAACCCTAACCGTAACCCTATACCTAACCCCAACCCTAACCCTAACCCTAACCCTAACCCCTAAGCCTAACCCTAACCATAACCCTAACCCTAACCCTAACCCTAACCCTAACCCTAACCCTAACCCTAACACTAACCCTAACCCTATACCTAACCCCAACCCTATCCCTAACCCTAACCCTAACCCCAACACTAACCCTAACCCCCACCCTAACCCTTAACCTAACCCCAACCCTAACCCTAACCCTAACCCTATACCTAACCCCAACCCTAACCCTAACCCTAACCCTAACCCTAACCCTAACCCTAACCCCAACCCTAACCCTAACCCTAACCCTAACCCTAACCCTAACCCTAACCCTATACCTAACTCAACCCTAACCCTAACCCCAACCCTAACCCTAACCCTAACCCTAACCCCAACCCTAACCCTATACCTAACTCAACCCTAACCCTAACCCCAACCCTAACTCTAAACCTAACCCTAACACCAACCCTAACCCTAACCCTAACCCTAACCCTAACCCTATACCTAACCCCAACCCTAACCCTAACCCTAACCCTAACACTAACCCCAACCCTAACCCTATACCTAACTCAACCCTAACCCTAACCCTAACCCTATACCTAACCCCAACCCTAACCCTAACCCTAACCCTAACCCTAACCCTAACCCTAACCCTAACTCTATACCAAACCCCAACCCTAACCCTAACCCTAACCCTAACCCTAACCCTAACCC
>NC_139471.1:33095000-33100000 GCF_057233095.1 Heloderma suspectum | reverse complement strand
CTAACCCTAACCCCAACCCTAACCCTAACCCTAACCCTAACCCTAACCCTAACACTAACCCTAACCCCAACCCTAACCCTAACCCTAACCCTAACCCTAACCCTAACCCTAACACTAACCCTAACCCTAACCTTAACCCTAACCCTAACCCTAACCCCAACCCTAACCCTAACCCTAACCCTATACCTAACTCAACCCTAACCCTAACCCCAACCCTAACCCTAACCCTAACCCTAACCCTAACCCTAACCCCAACCCTAACCCTAACCCCAACCCTAACCCTAACCCTAACCCTAACCCCAACCCTAACCCTATACCTAACTCAACCCTAACCCTAACCCCAACCCTAACCCTAACCCTAACCCTAACACCAACCCTAACCCTAACCCTAACCCCAACCCTAACCCTAACCCCAACCCTAACCCTATACCTAACTCAACCCTAACCCCAACCCTAACCCTAACCCTAACACTAATCCTAACCCTAACCCCAACCCTAACCCTATACCTAACTCAACCCTAACCCTAACCCCAACCCTAACCCTAACCCTATCCCTAACCCTAACCCTATACCTAACCCCAACCCTAACCCTAACCCTAACCCTAACCCTAACCCCAACCCTTACCCTATACCTAACTCAACCCTAACCCTAACCCTATACCTAACCCCAACCCTAACCCTAACCCTAACCCTAACCCTAACCCTAACCCTAATCCTATACCAAACCCCAACCCTAACCCTAACCCTAACCCTAACCCTATACCTAACTCAACCCTAACCCTAACCCCAACCCTAACCCTAACCCTAACCCTAACCCTAACCCTAACCCCAACCCTAACCCTATACCTAACTCAACCCTAACCCTAACCCCAACCCTAACCCTAACCCTAACCCTAACACCAACCCTAACCCTAACCCTAACCCTAACCCTAACCCTAACCCTATACCTAACCCCAACCCTAACCCTAACCCTAACCCTAACACTAACCCCAACCCTAACCCTATACCTAACTCAACCCTAACCCTAACCCTATACCTAACCCCAACCCTAACCCTAACCCTAACCCTAACCCTAACCCTAACCCTAACCCTAACCCTATACCAAACCCCAACCCTATCCCTAACCCTAACCCTAACCCTAACCCTAACCCCAACCCTAACCCCAACCCTAACCCTAACCCTAACCCTAACCCTAACCCTAACCCTATACCTAACCCCAACCCTAACGCTACCAAAACCCTAACACTAACCCCAACCCTAACATTATACCTAACTCAACCCTAACCCTAACCCTATACCTAACCCCAACCCTAACCCTAACCCTAACCCTAACCCTAACCCTAACCCTAACCCTAACCCTATACCAAACCCCAACCCTAACCCTAACCCTAACCCCAACCCTAACCCTAACCCCAACCCTAACCCTAACCCTAACCCTAACCCTAACCCTAACCCTAACCCTAACCCTATACCTAACTCAACCCTAACCCTAACCCCAACCATAACCCTAACCCTAACCCTAACCCTAACCCCAACCCTAACCCTGTACCTAACTCAACCCTAACCCTAACCCTAACCCTAATCCTAACCCTAACACTAACCCTAACCCTAACCCTAACCCCAACCCTAACCCTAACCCTAACCCTAACCCTAACCCTAACCCCAATCCTAACCCTAACCCTAACCCTAACCCTAACCCCAACCCTAACCCCAACCCTAACCCTAACCCTAACCCTAACCCTAACCGCAACCCTAACCCTAACCCCAACCCTAACCCTAACCCTAACCCTATACCTAACTCAACCCTAACCCTAAACCCAACCCAAACCCTAACCCTAACCCTAACCCTAACCCCAACCCTAACCCTATACCTAACTCAACCCTAACCCTAACCCTAACCCTAACCCTAACCCTAACCCTATACCTAACTCAACCCTAACCCTAACCCTAACCCTAACCCTAACCCTAACCCTAACCCTATACCTAACCCCAACCCTAACCCTAACCCTAAACCTAACTTTAACCCTAACCCTAACCCTAACCCTAACCCTAACCCTAACCCTAACCCCAACCCTAACCCTAACCCTAACCCTATACCTAACTCAACCCTAACCCTAACCCCAACCCTAACCCTAACCCTAACCCTAACCCTAACACTAACCCCAACCCTAACCCTAACCCCAACCCTAAACCTAACCCTAACCCCTTACCTAACTCAACCCTAACCCTAACCCCAACCCTAACCCTAACCCTAACCCTAACCCTAACCCTAACCCCAACCCTATACCTAACCCCAACCCTAACCCTAACCCTAACCCTATACCTAACTCAACCCTAACCCTAACCCCAACCCTAACCCTAACCCTAACCCCAACCCCAACCCTAACCCTATACCTAACTCAACCCTAACCCTAACCCTAACCCTAACCCTATACCTAACTCAACCCTAACCCTAACCCCAACCCTAACCCTAACCCTAACCCTAACCCTAACCCTAACCCTAACCCTATACCTAACCCCATCCCTAACCCTAACCCTAACCCTAACCCTAACATTAACCCTAACCCTAACCCTAACCCTAACCCCAACCCTAACACTAACCCTAACCCTAACCCTAACCCTAACCCCAACCCTAACCCTAACCCTAACCCTAACCCTATACCTAACTCAACCCTAACCCTAACCCCAACCCTAACCCTAACCCTAACCCTAACTCTAACCCTAACCCTATCCCTAACCCCAACCCTAACCCTAACCCTAACCCTAACCCTAACCCTAACCCCAAACCTAACCCTAACCCTAACCCTATACCTAACTCAACCCTGACCCTAACCCCAACCCTAACCCTAACCATAACCCTAACCCTAACCCTAACCCCAACCCTAACCCTAACCCCAACCCTAACCCTAACCCTAACCCTATACCTAACTCAACCCTAACCCTAACCCCAACCCTAACCCTAACCGTAACCCTATACCTAACCCCAACCCTAACCCTAACCCTAACCCTAACCCCTAAGCCTAACCCTAACCATAACCCTAACCCTAACCCTAACCCTAACCCTAACGCTAACCCTAACCCTAACACTAACCCTAACCCTATACCTAACCCCAACCCTATCCCTAACCCTAACCCTAACCCCAACACTAACCCTAACCCCCACCCTAACCCTTAACCTAACCCCAACCCTAACCCTAACCCTAACCCTATACCTAACCCCAACCCTAACCCTAACCCTAACCCTAACCCTAACCCTAACCCCAACCCTAACCCTAACCCTAACCCTAACCCTAACCCTAACCCTAACCCTATACCTAACTCAACCCTAACCCTAACCCCAACCCTAACCCTAACCCTAACCCTAACCCCAACCCTAACCCTATACCTAACTCAACCCTAACCCTAACCCCAACCCTAACTCTAAACCTAACCCTAACACCAACCCTAACCCTAACCCTAACCCTAACCCTAACCCTATACCTAACCCCAACCCTAACCCTAACCCTAACCCTAACACTAACCCCAACCCTAACCCTATACCTAACTCAACCCTAACCCTAACCCTAACCCTATACCTAACCCCAACCCTAACCCTAACCCTAACCCTAACCCTAACCCTAACCCTAACCCTAACTCTATACCAAACCCCAACCCTAACCCTAACCCTAACCCTAACCCTAACCCTAACCCTAACCCCAACCCTAACCCCAACCCTAACCCTAACCCTAACCCTAACCCTAACCCTATACCTAACCCCAACCCTAACCCTAACCCTAACCCTAACACTAACCCCAACCCTAACCCTATACCTAACTCAACCCTAACCCTAACCCTAACCCTATACCTAACCCCAACCCTAACCCTAACCCTAACCCTAACCCTAACCCTAACCCTATACCAAACCCCAACCCTAACCCTAACCCTAACCCCAACCCCAACCCTAACCCTAACCCTAACCCTAACCCTAACCCTAACCCCAACACTAACACTAACCCTAACCCTAACCCTAACCCTAACCCTAACCCCAACCCTAACCCTAACCCTAACCCTAACCCTAACCCTAACCCTAACCCTAACCCTATACCTAACTCAACCCTAACCCTAACCCCAACCCTAACCCTAACCCTAACCCTAACCCTAACCCTAACCCTAACCCCAACCCTAACCCTATACCTAACTCAACCCTAACCCTAACCCTAACCCTAACCCTAACACTAACCCTAACCCTAACCCTAACCCCAACCCTAACCCTAACCCTAACCCTAACCCCAATCCTAACCCTAACCCTAACCCTAACCCTAACCCCAACCCTAACCCCAACCCTAACCCTAACCCTAACCCTAACCCTAACCCTAACCCCAACCCTAACCCTAACCCCAACCCTAACCCTAACCCTAACCCTAACCCTATACCTAACTCAACCCTAACCCTAAACCCAACCCAAACCCTAACCCTAACCCTAACCCTAACCCCAACCCTAACCCTATACCTAACTCAACCCTAACCCTAACCCTAACCCTAACCATAACCCTAACCCTATACCTAACTCAACCCTAACCCTAACCCTAACCCTAACCCTAACCCTATACCTAACCCCAACCCTAACCCTAACCCTAAACCTAACTTTAACCCTAACCCTAACCCTAACCCTAACCCTAACCCCAACCCTAACCCTAACCCTAACCCTATACCTAACTCAACCCTAACCCTAACCCCAACCCTAACCCTAACCCTAACCCTAGCCCTAACACTAACCCCAACCCTAACCCTAACCCCAACCCTAACCCTAACCCTAACCCCATACCTAACTCAACCCTAACCCTAACCCCAACCCTAACCCTAACCCTAACCCTAACCCTAACCCCAACCCTATACCTAACCCCAACCCTAACCCTAACCCTAACCCTATACCTAACTCAACCCTAACCCTAACCCCAACCCTAACCCTAACCCTAACCCTAACCCTAACCCCAACCCTAACCCTATACCTAACTCAACCC
>NC_139471.1:33075000-33077500 GCF_057233095.1 Heloderma suspectum | reverse complement strand
CTAACCCCAACCCTAACCCTATACCTAACTCAACCCTAACCCTAACCCTATACCTAACCCCAACCCTAACCCTAACCCTAACCCTAACCCTAACCCTAACCCTAACCCCAACCCTAACCCCAACCCCAACCCTAACCCTAACCCTAACCCTAACCCTAACCCTAACCCTATACCTAACCCCAACCCTAACCCTAACCCTAACCCTAACACTAACCCCAACCCTAACCCTATACCTAACTCAACCCTATCCCTAACCCTATACCTAACCCCAACCCTAACCCTAACCCTAACCCTAACCCTAACCCTAACCCTAACGCTAACCCTAACCCTATACCAAACCCCAACCCTAACCCTAACCCTAACCCCAACCCTAACCCTAACCCTAACCCTAACCCTAACCCTAACCCTAACCCCAACACTAACACTAACCCTAACCCTAACCCTAACCCTAACCCTAACCCCAACCCTAACCCTAACCCTAACCCTAACCCTAACCCTAACCCTAACCATAACCCTATACCTAACTCAACCCTAACCCTAACCCCAACCCTAACCCTAACCCTAACCCTAACCCTAACCCCAACCCTAACCCTATACCTAACTCAACCCTAACCCTAACCCTAACCCTAATCCTAACCCTAACACTAACCCTAACCCTAACCCTAACCCCAACCCTAACCCTAACCCTAACCCTAACCCTAACCCTAACCCCAATCCTAACCCTAACCCTAACCCTAACCCTAACCCTAACCCCAACCCTAACCCCAACCCTAACCCTAACCCTAACCCTAACCCTAACCCCAACCCTAACCCTAACCCCAACCCTAACCCTAACCCTAACCCTAACCCTATACCTAACTCAACCCTAACCCTAAACCCAACCCAAACCCTAACCCTAACCCTAACCCTAACCCCAACCCTAACCCTATACCTAACTCAACCCTAACCCTAACCCTAACCCTAACCCTAACCCTAACCCTAACCCTATACCTAACTCAACCCTAACCCTAACCCTAACCCTAACCCTAACCCTAAACCTATACCTAACCCCAACCCTAACCCTAACCCTAAACCTAACTTTAACCCTAACCCTAACCCTAACCCTAACCCTAACCCTAACCCCAACCCTAACCCTAACCCTAACCCTATACCTAACTCAACCCTAACCCTAACCCCAACCCTAACCCTAACCCTAACCCTAGCCCTAACACTAACCCCAACCCTAACCCTAACCCCAACCCTAACCCTAACCCTAACCCCATACCTAAATCAACCCTAACCCTAACCCCAACCCTAACCCTAACCCTAACCCTAACCCTAACCCTAACCCTAACCCCAACCCTATACCTAACCCCAACCCTAACCCTAACCCTAACCCTATACCTAACTCAACCCTAACCCTAACCCCAACCCTAACCCTAACCCTAACCCTAACCCTAACCCCAACCCTAACCCTATACCTAACTCAACCCTAACCCTAACCCTAACCCTAACCCTAACCCTAACCCTAACCCCAACCCTAACCCTAACCCTAACCCTAACCCTAACCCCAACCCTCACCCTAACCCTAACCCTAACCCTATACCTAACTCAACCCTAACCCTAACCCCAACCCTAACCCTAACCCTAACCCTAACCCTAACCCTATACCTAACCCCAACCCTAACCCTAACCCTAACCCTAACCCTAACCCTAACCCCAAACCTAACCCTAACCCTAACCCTATACCTAACTCAACCCTGACCCTAACCCCAACCCTAACCCTAACCATAACCCTAACCCTAACCCTAACCCTATACCTAACTCAACCCTAACCCTAACCCCAACCCTAACCCTAACCCTAACCCTAACCCTATACCTAACCCCAACCCTAACCCTAACCCTAACCCTAACCCTAACCCCTAAGCCTAACCCTAACCATAACCCTAACCCTAACCCTAACCCTAACCCTAACCCTAACCCTAACACTAACCCTAACCCTATACCTAACCCCAACCCTATCCCTAACCCTAACCCTAACCCCAACACTAACCCTAACCCCCACCCTAACCCTTAACCTAACCCCAACCCTAACCCTAAGCCTAACCCTAACCCTAACCCTAACCCCAACCCTAACCCTATACCTAACCCCAACCCTAACCCTAACCCCAACCCTAACCCTAACCCCAACCCTAACCGTAACCCTAACCCTAACCCTAACCCGAACCCGAACCCTAACCCTAACCCTAACCCTAACCCTAACCCTAACCCCAACCCTAACCCTAACCCCAACCCTAACCCTATCCCTAACCCTAACACTAACCCTAACCCCTACACTAACCCTATACCTAACTCAACCCTAACCCTAACCCCAACCCTAACCCTAACCCTAACCCTAACCCTAACCCTAACACTAACCCTAACCCCAACCCTAACCCTAACCCTAACCCTAACCCTAACCCTAACCCTAACCCTAACCCTAACACTAACCCTAACCCTAACCTTAACCCTAACCCTAACC
>NC_139471.1:33070000-33072500 GCF_057233095.1 Heloderma suspectum | reverse complement strand
TCAACCCTAACCCTAACCCCAACCCTAACCCTAACCCTAACCCTAACCCTAACCCCAACCCTAACCCTATACCTAACTCAACCCTAACCCTAACCCTAACCCTAACCCTAACACTAACCCTAACCCTAACCCTAACCCCAACCCTAACCCTAACATTAACCCTAACCCTAACGCTAACCCTAACCCTAACCCTAACCCCAATCCTAACCCTAACCCTAACCCTAACCCTAACCCTAACCCCAACCCTAACCCCAACCCTAACCCTAACCCTAACCCTAACCCTAACCCCAACCCTAACCCTAACCCCAACCCTAACCCTAACCCTAACCCTAACCCTATACCTAACTCAACCCTAACCCTAAACCCAACCCAAACCCTAACCCTAACCCTAACCCTAACCCCAACCCTAACCCTATACCTAACTCAACCCTAACCCTAACCCTAACCCTAACCCTAACCCTAACCCTATACCTAACTCAACCCTAACCCTAACCCTAACCCTAACCCTAACCCTATACCTAACCCCAACCCTAACCCTAACCCTAAACCTAACTTTAACCCTAACCCTAACCCTAACCCTAACCCTAACCCCAACCCTAACCCTAACCCTAACCCTATACCTAACTCAACCCTAACCCTAACCCCAACCCTAACCCTAACCCTAACCCTAGCCCTAACACTAACCCCAACCCTAACCCTAACCCCAACCCTAACCCTAACCCTAACCCCATACCTAACTCAACCCTAACCCTAACCCCAACCCTAACCCTAACCCTAACCCTAACCCTAACCCCAACCCTATACCTAACCCCAACCCTAACCCTAACCCTAACCCTATACCTAACTCAACCCTAACCCTAACCCCAACCCTAACCCTAACCCTAACCCTAACCCTAACCCCAACCCTAACCCTATACCTAACTCAACCCTAACCCTAACCCTAACCCTAACCCCAACCCTAACCCTAACCCTAACCCTAACCCTAACCCTAACCCTAACCCTATACCTAACTCAACCCTAACCCTAACCCCAACCCTAACCCTAACCCTAACCCTAACCCTAACCCCAACCCTAACCCTATACCTAACTCAACCCTAACCCTAACCCTAACCCTAACCCTAACCCTAACACTAACCCTAACCCTAACCCTAACCCCAACCCTAACCCTAACATTAACCCTAACCCTAACCCTAACCCTAACCCTAACCCTAACCCCAATCCTAACCCTAACCCTAACCCTAACCCTAACCCTAACCCCAACCCTAACCCCAACCCTAACCCTAACCCTAACCCTAACCCTAACCCTAACCCCAACCCTAACCCTAACCCCAACCCTAACCCTAACCCTAACCCTAACCCTATACCTAACTCAACCCTAACCCTAAACCCAACCCAAACCCTAACCCTAACCCTAACCCTAACCCCAACCCTAACCCTATACCTAACTCAACCCTAACCCTAACCCTAACCCTAACCCTAACCCTAACCCTATACCTAACTCAACCCTAACCCTAACCCTAACCCTAACCCTAACCCTAACCCTATACCTAACCCCAACCCTAACCCTAACCCTAAACCTAACTTTAACCCTAACCCTAACCCTAACCCTAACCCTAACCCCAACCCTAACCCTAACCCTAACCCTATACCTAACTCAACCCTAACCCTAACCCCAACCCTAACCCTAACCCTAACCCTAGCCCTAACACTAACCCCAACCCTAACCCTAACCCCAACCCTAACCCTAACCCTAACCCTAACCCCAACCCTATACCTAACCCCAACCCTAACCCTAACCCTAACCCTATACCTAACTCAACCCTAACCCTAACCCCAACCCTAACCCTAACCCTAACCCTAACCCTAACCCCAACCCTAACCCTATACCTAACTCAACCCTAACCCTAACCCTAACCCTAACCCCAACCCTAACACTAACCCTAACCCTAACCCTAACCCTAACCCTAACCCCAACCCTAACCCTAACCCTAACCCTAACCCAAACCCTAACCCTAACCCTAACCCTATACCTAACTCAACCCTAACCCTAACTCCAACCCTAACCCTAACCCTAACCCTAACCCTAACCCCAACCCTAACCCTATACCTAACTCAACCCTAACCCTAACCCTAACCCTAACCCTATCCCTAACACTAACCCTAACCCTAACCCTAACCCTAACCCCAACCCTAACCCTAACCCTAACCCTAACCCTAACCCTAACCCCAACCCTAACCCTAACCCTAACCCTAACCCTAACCCTAACCCTAACCCCAACCCTAACCCCAACCCTAACCCTAACCCTAACCCTAACCCTAACCCTAACCCTAACCCCAACCCTAACCCTAACCCCAACCCTAACCCTAAGCCTAACCCTATACCTAACTCAACCCTAACCCTAACCCCAACCCAAACCCTAACCCTAACCCTAACCCTAACCCTAACCCTAACCCTAACCCCAACACTAACCCTATACCTAACTCAACCCTAACCCTAACC
>NC_139471.1:33050000-33060000 GCF_057233095.1 Heloderma suspectum | reverse complement strand
ACCCTAACACTAACCCTAACCCTAACCCTAACCCTAACCCCAACCCTAACCCTAACCCTAACCCTAACCCTAACCCCAATCCTAACCCTAACCCTAACCCTAACCCTAACCCTAACCCCAACCCTAACCCCAACCCTAACCCTAACCCTAACCCTAACCCTAACCCTAACCCTAACCCCAACCCTAACCCTAACCCCAACCCTAACCCTAACCCTAACCCTATACCTAACTCAACCCTAACCCTAAACCCAACCCAAACCCTAACCCTAACCCTAACCCTAACCCCAACCCTAACCCTATACCTAACTCAACCCTAACCCTAACCCTAACCCTAACCCTAACCCTATACCTAACTCAACCCTAACCCTAACCCTAACCCTAACCCTAACCCTAACCCTATACCTAACCCCAACCCTAACCCTAACCCTAAACCTAACTTTAACCCTAACCCTAACCCTAACCCTAACCCTAACCCTAACCCTAACCCTAACCCCAACCCTAACCCTAACCCTAACCCTATACCTAACTCAACCCTAACCCTAACCCCAACCCTAACCCTAACCCTAACCCTAACCCTAACCCTAACACTAACCCCAACCCTAACCCTAACCCCAACCCTAACCCTAACCCTAACCCCATACCTAACTCAACCCTAACCCTAACCCCAACCCTAACCCTAACCCTAACCCTAACCCTAACCCCAACACTATACCTAACCCCAACCCTAACCCTAACCCTAACCCTATACCTAACTCAACCCTAACCCTAACCCCAACCCTAACCCTAACCCTAACCCTAACCCTAACCCCAACCCTAACCCTATACCTAACTCAACCCTAACCCTAACCCTAACCCTAACCCTAACCCTAACCCTATACCTAACTCAACCCTAACCCTAACCCCAACCCTAACCCTAACCCTAACCCTAACCCTAACCCTAACCCTATACCTAACCCCATCCCTAACCCTAACCCTAACCCTAACCCTAACCCTAACCCTAACCCCAACCCTAACCCTAACCCTAACCCTAACCCTAACCCCAACCCTAACCCTAACCCTAACCCTAACCCTAACCCTATACCTAACTCAACCCTAACCCTAACCCCAACCCTAACCCTAACCCTAACCCTAACCCTAACCCTATACCTAACCCCAACCCTAACCCTAACCCTAACCCTAACCCTAACCCTAACCCCAAACCTAACCCTAACCCTAACCCTATACCTAACTCAACCCTGACCCTAACCCCAACCCTAACCCTAACCATAACCCTAACCCTAACCCTAACCCCAACCCTAACCCTAACCCCAACCCTAACCCTAACCCTAACCCTAACCCTATACCTAACTCAACCCTAACCCTAACCCCAACCCTAACCCTAACCCTAACCCTAACCCTATACCTAAACCCAACCCTAACCCTAACCCTAACCCTAACCCTAACCCTAACCCCTAAGCCTAACCCTAACCATAACCCTAACCCTAACCCTAACCCTAACCCTAACCCTAACCCTAACACTAACCCTAACCCTATACCTAACCCCAACCCTATCCCTAACCCTAACCCTAACCCCAACACTAACCCTAACCCCCACCCTAACCCTTAACCTAACCCCAACCCTAACCCTAACCCTAACCCTATACCTAACCCCAACCCTAACCCTAACCCTAACCCTAACCCTAACCCTAACCCTAACCCTAACCCCAACCCTAACCCTAACCCTAACCCTAACCCTAACCCTAACCCTAACCCTATACCTAACTCAACCCTAACCCTAACCCCAACCCTAACCCTAACCCTAACCCTAACCCTAACCCTAACCCCAACCCTAACCCTATAGCTAACTCAACCCTAACCCTAACCCCAACCCTAACCCTAAACCTAACCCTAACACCAACCCTAACCCTAACCCTAACCCTAACCCTAACCCTATACCTAACCCCAACCCTAACCCTAACCCTAACCCTAACACTAACCCCAACCCTAACCCTATACCTAACTCAACCCTAACCCTAACCCTATACCTAACCCCAACCCTAACCCTAACCCTAACCCTAACCCTAACCCTAACCCTAACCCTAACCCCAACCCTAACCCCAACCCCAACCCTAACCCTAACCCTAACCCTAACCCTAACCCTAACCCTATACCTAACCCCAACCCTAACCCTAACCCTAACCCTAACACTAACCCCAACCCTAACCCTATACCTAACTCAACCCTATCCCTAACCCTATACCTAACCCCAACCCTAACCCTAACCCTAACCCTAACCCTAACCCTAACCCTAACGCTAACCCTAACCCTATACCAAACCCCAACCCTAACCCTAACCCTAACCCCAACCCTAACCCTAACCCTAACCCTAACCCTAACCCTAACCCTAACCCCAACACTAACACTAACCCTAACCCTAACCCTAACCCTAACCCTAACCCCAACCCTAACCCTAACCCCAACCCTAACCCTAACCCTAACCCTAACCATAACCCTATACCTAACTCAACCCTAACCCTAACCCCAACCCTAACCCTAACCCTAACCCTAACCCTAACCCTAACCCCAACCCTAACCCTATACCTAACTCAACCCTAACCCTAACCCTAACCCTAATCCTAACCCTAACACTAACCCTAACCCTAACCCTAACCCCAACCCTAACCCTAACCCTAACCCTAACCCTAACCCTAACCCCAATCCTAACCCTAACCCTAACCCTAACCCTAACCCCAACCCTAACCCCAACCCTAACCCTAACCCTAACCCTAACCCTAACCCTAACCCCAACCCTAACCCTAACCCCAACCCTAACCCTAACCCTAACCCTATACCTAACTCAACCCTAACCCTAAACCCAACCCAAACCCTAACCCTAACCCTAACCCTAACCCCAACCCTAACCCTATACCTAACTCAACCCTAACCCTAACCCTAACCCTAACCCTAACCCTAACCCTATACCTAACTCAACCCTAACCCTAACCCTAACCCTAACCCTAACCCTAAACCTATACCTAACCCCAACCCTAACCCTAACCCTAAACCTAACTTTAACCCTAACCCTAACCCTAACCCTAACCCTAACCCTAACCCCAACCCTAACCCTAACCCTAACCCTATACCTAACTCAACCCTAACCCTAACCCCAACCCTAACCCTAACCCTAACCCTAGCCCTAACACTAACCCCAACCCTAACCCTAACCCCAACCCTAACCCTAACCCTAACCCCATACCTAAATCAACCCTAACCCTAACCCCAACCCTAACCCTAACCCTAACCCTAACCCTAACCCTAACCCCAACCCTATACCTAACCCCAACCCTAACCCTAACCCTAACCCTATACCTAACTCAACCCTAACCCTAACCCCAACCCTAACCCTAACCCTAACCCTAACCCTAACCCCAACCCTAACCCTATACCTAACTCAACCCTAACCCTAACCCTAACCCTAACCCTAACCCTAACCCCAACCCTAACCCTAACCCTAACCCTAACCCTAACCCCAACCCTCACCCTAACCCTAACCCTAACCCTAACCCTATACCTAACTCAACCCTAACCCTAACCCCAACCCTAACCCTAACCCTAACCCTAACCCTATACCTAACCCCAACCCTAACCCTAACCCTAACCCTAACCCTAACCCTAACCCCAAACCTAACCCTAACCCTAACCCTATACCTAACTCAACCCTGACCCTAACCCCAACCCTAACCCTAACCATAACCCTAACCCTAACCCTAACCCTATACCTAACTCAACCCTAACCCTAACCCCAACCCTAACCCTAACCCTAACCCTAACCCTATACCTAACCCCAACCCTAACCCTAACCCTAACCCTAACCCTAACCCCTAAGCCTAACCCTAACCATAACCCTAACCCTAACCCTAACCCTAACCCTAACCCTAACCCTAACACTAACCCTAACCCTATACCTAACCCCAACCCTATCCCTAACCCTAACCCTAACCCCAACACTAACCCTAACCCCCACCCTAACCCTTAACCTAACCCCAACCCTAACCCTAAGCCTAACCCTAACCCTAACCCTAACCCCAACCCTAACCCTATACCTAACCCCAACCCTAACCCTAACCCCAACCCTAACCCTAACCCCAACCCTAACCGTAACCCTAACCCTAACCCTAACCCGAACCCGAACCCTAACCCTAACCCTAACCCTAACCCTAACCCCAACCCTAACCCTAACCCCAACCCTAACCCTATCCCTAACCCTAACACTAACCCTAACCCCTACACTAACCCTATACCTAACTCAACCCTAACCCTAACCCCAACCCTAACCCTAACCCTAACCCTAACCCTAACCCTAACACTAACCCTAACCCCAACCCTAACCCTAACCCTAACCCTAACCCTAACCCTAACCCTAACACTAACCCTAACCCTAACCTTAACCCTAACCCTAACCCTAACCCCAACCCTAACCCTAACCCTAACCCTATACCTAACTCAACCCTAACCCTAACCCCAACCCTAACCCTAACCCTAACCCTAACCCTAACCCTAACCCCAACCCTAACCCTAACCCCAACCCTAACCCTAACCCTAACCCTAACCCCAACCCTAACCCTATACCTAACTCAACCCTAACCCTAACCCCAACCCTAACCCTAACCCTAACCCTAACACCAACCCTAACCCTAACCCTAACCCTAACCCTAACCCTAACCCCAACCCTAACCCTATACCTAACTCAACCCTAACCCCAACCCTAACCCTAACCCTAACACTAATCCTAACCCTAACCCCAACCCTAACCCTATACCTAACTCAACCCTAACCCTAACCCCAACCCTAACCCTAACCCTATCCCTAACCCTAACCCTATACCTAACCCCAACCCTAACCCTAACCCTAACCCTAACCCTAACCCCAACCCTTACCCTATACCTAACTCAACCCTAACCCTAACCCTATACCTAACCCCAACCCTAACCCTAACCCTAACCCTAACCCTAACCCTAACCCTAATCCTATACCAAACCCCAACCCTAACCCTAACCCTAACCCTAACCCTATACCTAACTCAACCCTAACCCTAACCCCAACCCTAACCCTAACCCTAACCCTAACCCTAACCCTAACCCCAACCCTAACCCTATACCTAACTCAACCCTAACCCTAACCCCAACCCTAACCCTAACCCTAACCCTAACACCAACCCTAACCCTAACCCTAACCCTAACCCTAACCCTAACCCTATACCTAACCCCAACCCTAACCCTAACCCTAACCCTAACACTAACCCCAACCCTAACCCTATACCTAACTCAACCCTAACCCTAACCCTATACCTAACCCCAACCCTAACCCTAACCCTAACCCTAACCCTAACCCTAACCCTATACCAAACCCCAACCCTATCCCTAACCCTAACCCTAACCCTAACCCTAACCCCAACCCTAACCCCAACCCTAACCCTAACCCTAACCCTAACCCTAACCCTAACCCTATACCTAACCCCAACCCTAACGCTACCAAAACCCTAACACTAACCCCAACCCTAACATTATACCTAACTCAACCCTAACCCTAACCCTATACCTAACCCCAACCCTAACCCTAACCCTAACCCTAACCCTAACCCTAACCCTAACCCTATACCAAACCCCAACCCTAACCCTAACCCTAACCCCAACCCTAACCCTAACCCCAACCCTAACCCTAACCCTAACCCTAACCCTAACCCTAACCCTAACCCTAACCCTAACCCTATACCTAACTCAACCCTAACCCTAACCCCAACCATAACCCTAACCCTAACCCTAACCCTAACCCTAACCCCAACCCTAACCCTGTACCTAACTCAACCCTAACCCTAACCCTAACCCTAATCCTAACCCTAACACTAACCCTAACCCTAACCCTAACCCCAACCCTAACCCTAACCCTAACCCTAACCCTAACCCCAATCCTAACCCTAACCCTAACCCTAACCCTAACCCCAACCCTAACCCCAACCCTAACCCTAACCCTAACCCTAACCCTAACCGCAACCCTAACCCTAACCCCAACCCTAACCCTAACCCTAACCCTATACCTAACTCAACCCTAACCCTAAACCCAACCCAAACCCTAACCCTAACCCTAACCCTAACCCCAACCCTAACCCTATACCTAACTCAACCCTAACCCTAACCCTAACCCTAACCCTAACCCTAACCCTAACCCTATACCTAACTCAACCCTAACCCTAACCCTAACCCTAACCCTAACCCTAACCCTAACCCTATACCTAACCCCAACCCTAACCCTAACCCTAAACCTAACTTTAACCCTAACCCTAACCCTAACCCTAACCCTAACCCTAACCCTAACCCTAACCCTAACCCCAACCCTAACCCTAACCCTAACCCTATACCTAACTCAACCCTAACCCTAACCCCAACCCTAACCCTAACCCTAACCCTAACCCTAACACTAACCCCAACCCTAACCCTAACCCCAACCCTAACCCTAACCCTAACCCCTTACCTAACTCAACCCTAACCCTAACCCCAACCCTAACCCTAACCCTAACCCTAACCCTAACCCTAACCCCAACCCTATACCTAACCCCAACCCTAACCCTAACCCTAACCCTATACCTAACTCAACCCTAACCCTAACCCCAACCCTAACCCTAACCCTAACCCCAACCCCAACCCTAACCCTATACCTAACTCAACCCTAACCCTAACCCTAACCCTAACCCTATACCTAACTCAACCCTAACCCTAACCCCAACCCTAACCCTAACCCTAACCCTAACCCTAACCCTAACCCTATACCTAACCCCATCCCTAACCCTAACCCTAACCCTAACCCTAACATTAACCCTAACCCTAACCCTAACCCTAACCCCAACCCTAACCCTAACCCTAACCCTAACCCTAACCCTAACCCCAACCCTAACCCTAACCCTAACCCTAACCCTATACCTAACTCAACCCTAACCCTAACCCCAACCCTAACCCTAACCCTAACCCTAACTCTAACCCTAACCCTATCCCTAACCCCAACCCTAACCCTAACCCTAACCCTAACCCTAACCCTAACCCCAAACCTAACCCTAACCCTAACCCTATACCTAACTCAACCCTGACCCTAACCCCAACCCTAACCCTAACCATAACCCTAACCCTAACCCTAACCCCAACCCTAACCCTAACCCCAACCCTAACCCTAACCCTAACCCTATACCTAACTCAACCCTAACCCTAACCCCAACCCTAACCCTAACCGTAACCCTATACCTAACCCCAACCCTAACCCTAACCCTAACCCTAACCCCTAAGCCTAACCCTAACCATAACCCTAACCCTAACCCTAACCCTAACCCTAACCCTAACACTAACCCTAACCCTATACCTAACCCCAACCCTATCCCTAACCCTAACCCTAACCCCAACACTAACCCTAACCCCCACCCTAACCCTTAACCTAACTCCAACCCTAACCCTAACCCTAACCCTATACCTAACCCCAACCCTAACCCTAACCCTAACCCTAACCCTAACCCTAACCCCAACCCTAACCCTAACCCTAACCCTAACCCTAACCCTAACCCTAACCCTATACCTAACTCAACCCTAACCCTAACCCCAACCCTAACCCTAACCCTAACCCTAACCCCAACCCTAACCCTATACCTAACTCAACCCTAACCCTAACCCCAACCCTAACTCTAAACCTAACCCTAACACCAACCCTAACCCTAACCCTAACCCTAACCCTAACCCTATACCTAACCCCAACCCTAACCCTAACCCTAACCCTAACCCTAACACTAACCCCAACCCTAACCCTATACCTAACTCAACCCTAACCCTAACCCTAACCCTATACCTAACCCCAACCCTAACCCTAACCCTAACCCTAACCCTAACCCTAACCCTAACTCTATACCAAACCCCAACCCTAACCCTAACCCTAACCCTAACCCTAACCCTAACCCTAACCCCAACCCTAACCCCAACCCTAACCCTAACCCTAACCCTAACCCTAACCCTATACCTAACCCCAACCCTAACCCTAACCCTAACCCTAACACTAACCCCAACCCTAACCCTATACCTAACTCAACCCTAACCCTAACCCTAACCCTATACCTAACCCCAACCCTAACCCTAACCCTAACCCTAACCCTAACCCTAACCCTAACCCTAACCCTAACCCTATACCAAACCCCAACCCTAACCCTAACCCTAACCCCAACCCTAACCCTAACCCTAACCCTAACCCTAACCCTAACCCCAACACTAACACTAACCCTAACCCTAACCCTAACCCTAACCCTAACCCCAACCCTAACCCTAACCCTAACCCTAACCCTAACCCTAACCCTAACCCTATACCTAACTCAACCCTAACCCTAACCCCAACCCTAACCCTAACCCTAACCCTAACCCTAACCCTAACCCCAACCCTAACCCTATACCTAACTCAACCCTAACCCTAACCCTAACCCTAACCCTAACACTAACCCTAACCCTAACCCTAACCCCAACCCTAACCCTAACCCTAACCCTAACCCCAATCCTAACCCTAACCCTAACCCTAACCCTAACCCCAACCCTAACCCCAACCCTAACCCTAACCCTAACCCTAACCCTAACCCTAACCCCAACCCTAACCCTAACCCCAACCCTAACCCTAACCCTAACCCTAACCCTATACCTAACTCAACCCTAACCCTAAACCCAACCCAAACCCTAACCCTAACCCTAACCCTAACCCCAACCCTAACCCTATACCTAACTCAACCCTAACCCTAACCCTAACCCTAACCATAACCCTAACCCTATACCTAACTCAACCCTAACCCTAACCCTAACCCTAACCCTAACCCTAACCCTATACCTAACCCCAACCCTAACCCTAACCCTAAACCTAACTTTAACCCTAACCCTAACCCTAACCCTAACCCTAACCCCAACCCTAACCCTAACCCTAACCCTATACCTAACTCAACCCTAACCCTAACCCCAACCCTAACCCTAACCCTAACCCTAGCCCTAACACTAACCCCAACCCTAACCCTAACCCCAACCCTAACCCTAACCCTAACCCCATACCTAACTCAACCCTAACCCTAACCCCAACCCTAACCCTAACCCTAACCCTAACCCTAACCCCAACCCTATACCTAACCCCAACCCTAACCCTAACCCTAACCCTATACCTAACTCAACCCTAACCCTAACCCCAACCCTAACCCTAACCCTAACCCTAACCCTAACCCCAACCCTAACCCTATACCTAACTCAACCGTAACCCTAACCCTAACCCTAACCCGAACCCCAACCCTAACACTAACCCTAACCCTAACCCTAACCCTAACCCTAACCCCAACCCTAACCCTAACCCTAACCCAAACCCTAACCCTAACCCTAACCCTATACCTAACTCAACCCTAACCCTAACTCCAACCCTAACCCTAACCCTAACCCTAACCCCAACCCTAACCCTATACCTAACTCAACCCTAACCCTAACCCTAACCCTAACCCTATCCCTAACACTAACCCTAACCCTAACCCTAACCCCAACCCTAACCCTAACCCTAACCCTAACCCTAACCCCAACCCTAACCCTAACCCTAACCCTAACCCTAACCCCAACCCTAACCCCAACCCTAACCCTAACCCTAACCCTAACCCTAACCCTAACCCCAACCCTAACCCTAACCCCAACCCTAACCCTAAGCCTAACCCTATACCTAACTCAACCCTAACCCTAACCCCAACCCAAACCCTAACCCTAACCCTAACCCTAACCCTAACCCTATACCTAACTCAACCCTAAACCTAACCCCAACCCTAACCCTAACCCTAACCCTAACCCTAACCCTAACCCTAACCCTAACCCTATACCTAACCCCAACCCTAACCCTAACCCTAACCCTAACCCTAACTTTAACCCTAACCCTAACCCTAACCCTAACCCTAACCCCAACCCTAACCCTAACCCTAACCCTATACCTAACT
>NC_139471.1:33032500-33045000 GCF_057233095.1 Heloderma suspectum | reverse complement strand
AACCCTAACCCTAACCCTAACCCTATACCTAACCCCATCCCTAACCCTAACCCTAACCCTAACCCTAACCCTAACCCTAACCCTAACCCTAACCCCAACCCTAACCCTAACCCTAACCCTAACCCTAACCCCAACCCTAACCCTAACCCTAACCCTAACCCTAACCCTATACCTAACTCAACCCTAACCCTAACCCCAACCCTAACCCTAACCCTAACCCTAACCCTAACCCTATACCTAACCCCAACCCTAACCCTAACCCTAACCCTAACCCTAACCCTAACCCTAACCCCAAACCTAACCCTAACCCTAACCCTATACCTAACTCAACCCTGACCCTAACCCCAACCCTAACCCTAACCATAACCCTAACCCTAACCCTAACCCCAACCCTAACCCTAACCCCAACCCTAACCCTAACCCTAACCCTAACCCTATACCTAACTCAACCCTAACCCTAACCCCAACCCTAACCCTAACCCTAACCCTAACCCTATACCTAACCCCAACCCTAACCCTAACCCTAACCCTAACCCTAACCCCTAAGCCTAACCCTAACCATAACCCTAACCCTAACCCTAACCCTAACCCTAACCCTAACCCTAACCCTAACACTAACCCTAACCCTATACCTAACCCCAACCCTATCCCTAACCCTAACCCTAACCCCAACACTAACCCTAACCCCCACCCTAACCCTTAACCTAACCCCAACCCTAACCCTAACCCTAACCCTATACCTAACCCCAACCCTAACCCTAACCCTAACCCTAACCCTAACCCTAACCCTAACCCTAACCCCAACCCTAACCCTAACCCTAACCCTAACCCTAACCCTAACCCTATACCTAACTCAACCCTAACCCTAACCCCAACCCTAACCCTAACCCTAACCCTAACCCTAACCCTAACCCCAACCCTAACCCTATAGCTAACTCAACCCTAACCCTAACCCCAACCCTAACCCTAAACCTAACCCTAACACCAACCCTAACCCTAACCCTAACCCTAACCCTAACCCTATACCTAACCCCAACCCTAACCCTAACCCTAACCCTAACACTAACCCCAACCCTAACCCTATACCTAACTCAACCCTAACCCTAACCCTATACCTAACCCCAACCCTAACCCTAACCCTAACCCTAACCCTAACCCTAACCCTAACCCCAACCCTAACCCCAACCCCAACCCTAACCCTAACCCTAACCCTAACCCTAACCCTAACCCTAACCCTATACCTAACCCCAACCCTAACCCTAACCCTAACCCTAACACTAACCCCAACCCTAACCCTATACCTAACTCAACCCTATCCCTAACCCTATACCTAACCCCAACCATAACCCTAACCCTAACCCTAACCCTAACCCTAACCCTAACCCTAACGCTAACCCTAACCCTATACCAAACCCCAACCCTAACCCTAACCCTAACCCCAACCCTAACCCTAACCCTAACCCTAACCCTAACCCTAACCCCAACACTAACACTAACCCTAACCCTAACCCTAACCCTAACCCCAACCCTAACCCTAACCCTAACCCTAACCCTAACCCTAACCCTAACCATAACCCTATACCTAACTCAACCCTAACCCTAACCCCAACCCTAACCCTAACCCTAACCCTAACCCTAACCCTAACCCCAACCCTAACCCTATACCTAACTCAACCCTAACCCTAACCCTAACCCTAATCCTAACCCTAACACTAACCCTAACCCTAACCCTAACCCCAACCCTAACCCTAACCCTAACCCTAACCCTAACCCTAACCCCAATCCTAACCCTAACCCTAACCCTAACCCTAACCCTAACCCCAACCCTAACCCCAACCCTAACCCTAACCCTAACCCTAACCCTAACCCTAACCCCAACCCTAACCCTAACCCCAACCCTAACCCTAACCCTAACCCTATACCTAACTCAACCCTAACCCTAAACCCAACCCAAACCCTAACCCTAACCCTAACCCCAACCCTAACCCTATACCTAACTCAACCCTAACCCTAACCCTAACCCTAACCCTAACCCTAACCCTATACCTAACTCAACCCTAACCCTAACCCTAACCCTAACCCTAACCCTAACCCTAAACCTATACCTAACCCCAACCCTAACCCTAACCCTAAACCTTACTTTAACCCTAACCCTAACCCTAACCCTAACCCTAACCCTAACCCCAACCCTAACCCTAACCCTAACCCTATACCTAACTCAACCCTAACCCTAACCCCAACCCTAACCCTAACCCTAACCCTAGCCCTAACACTAACCCCAACCCTAACCCTAACCCCAACCCTAACCCTAACCCTAACCCCATACCTAAATCAACCCTAACCCTAACCCCAACCCTAACCCTAACCCTAACCCTAACCCTAACCCTAACCCTAACCCCAACCCTATACCTAACCCCAACCCTAACCCTAACCCTAACCCTATACCTAACTCAACCCTAACCCTAACCCCAACCCTAACCCTAACCCTAACCCTAACCCTAACCCCAACCCTAACCCTATACCTAACTCAACCCTAACCCTAACCCTAACCCTAACCCTAACCCTAACCCCAACCCTAACCCTAACCCTAACCCTAACCCTAACCCCAACCCTCACCCTAACCCTAACCCTAACCCTATACCTAACTCAACCCTAACCCTAACCCCAACCCTAACCCTAACCCTAACCCTAACCCTATACCTAACCCCAACCCTAACCCTAACCCTAACCCTAACCCTAACCCTAACCCCAAACCTAACCCTAACCCTAACCCTATACCTAACTCAACCCTGACCCTAACCCCAACCCTAACCCTAACCATAACCCTAACCCTAACCCTAACCCTAACCCTATACCTAACTCAACCCTAACCCTAACCCCAACCCTAACCCTAACCCTAACCCTAACCCTATACCTAACCCCAACCCTAACCCTAACCCTAACCCTAACCCCTAAGCCTAACCCTAACCATAACCCTAACCCTAACCCTAACCCTAACCCTAACCCTAACCCTAACACTAACCCTAACCCTATACCTAACCCCAACCCTATCCCTAACCCTAACCCTAACCCCAACACTAACCCTAACCCCCACCCTAACCCTTAACCTAACCCCAACCCTAACCCTAAGCCTAACCCTAACCCTAACCCTAACCCCAACCCTAACCCTATACCTAACCCCAACCCTAACCCTAACCCCAACCCTAACCCTAACCCCAACCCTAACCGTAACCCTAACCCTAACCCTAACCCGAACCCGAACCCTAACCCTAACCCTAACCCTAACCCTAACCCTAACCCTAACCCCAACCCTAACCCTAACCCCAACCCTAACCCTATCCCTAACCCTAACACTAACCCTAACCCCTACACTAACCCTATACCTAACTCAACCCTAACCCTAACCCCAACCCTAACCCTAACCCTAACCCTAACCCTAACCCTAACACTAACCCTAACCCCAACCCTAACCCTAACCCTAACCCTAACCCTAACCCTAACCCTAACACTAACCCTAACCCTAACCTTAACCCTAACCCTAACCCTAACCCCAACCCTAACCCTAACCCTAACCCTATACCTAACTCAACCCTAACCCTAACCCCAACCCTAACCCTAACCCTAACCCTAACCCTAACCCTAACCCCAACCCTAACCCTAACCCCAACCCTAACCCTAACCCTAACCCTAACCCCAACCCTAACCCTATACCTAACTCAACCCTAACCCTAACCCCAACCCTAACCCTAACCCTAACCCTAACACCAACCCTAACCCTAACCCTAACCCTAACCCTAACCCTAACCCTAACCCCAACCCTAACCCTATACCTAACTCAACCCTAACCCCAACCCTAACCCTAACCCTAACACTAATCCTAACCCTAACCCCAACCCTAACCCTATACCTAACTCAACCCTAACCCTAACCCCAACCCTAACCCTAACCCTATCCCTAACCCTAACCCTATACCTAACCCCAACCCTAACCCTAACCCTAACCCTAACCCTAACCCTAACCCCAACCCTTACCCTATACCTAACTCAACCCTAACCCTAACCCTATACCTAACCCCAACCCTAACCCTAACCCTAACCCTAACCCTAACCCTAACCCTAACCCTAATCCTATACCAAACCTCAACCCTAACCCTAACCCTAACCCTAACCCTATACCTAACTCAACCCTAACCCTAACCCCAACCCTAACCCTAACCCTAACCCTAACCCTAACCCTAACCCCAACCCTAACCCTATACCTAACTCAACCCTAACCCTAACCCCAACCCTAACCCTAACCCTAACCCTAACACCAACCCTAACCCTAACCCTAACCCTAACCCTAACCCTAACCCTATACCTAACCCCAACCCTAACCCTAACCCTAACCCTAACACTAACCCCAACCCTAACCCTATACCTAACTCAACCCTAACCCTAACCCTATACCTAACCCCAACCCTAACCCTAACCCTAACCCTAACCCTAACCCTAACCCTATACCAAACCCCAACCCTAACCCTAACCCTAACCCTAACCCTAACCCTAACCCCAACCCTAACCCCAACCCTAACCCTAACCCTAACCCTAACCCTAACCCTAACCCTATACCTAACCCCAACCCTAACGCTACCAAAACCCTAACACTAACCCCAACCCTAACATTATACCTAACTCAACCCTAACCCTAACCCTATACCTAACCCCAACCCTAACCCTAACCCTAACCCTAACCCTAACCCTAACCCTAACCCTAACCCTATACCAAACCCCAACCCTAACCCTAACCCTAACCCCAACCCTAACCCTAACCCCAACCCTAACCCTAACCCTAACCCTAACCCTAACCCTAACCCTAACCCTAACCCTAACCCTATACCTAACTCAACCCTAACCCTAACCCCAACCATAACCCTAACCCTAACCCTAACCCTAACCCTAACCCCAACCCTAACCCTGTACCTAACTCAACCCTAACCCTAACCCTAACCCTAATCCTAACCCTAACACTAACCCTAACCCTAACCCTAACCCCAACCCTAACCCTAACCCTAACCCTAACCCTAACCCCAATCCTAACCCTAACCCTAACCCTAACCCTAACCCCAACCCTAACCCCAACCCTAACCCTAACCCTAACCCTAACCCTAACCGCAACCCTAACCCTAACCCCAACCCTAACCCTAACCCTAACCCTATACCTAACTCAACCCTAACCCTAAACCCAACCCAAACCCTAACCCTAACCCTAACCCTAACCCCAACCCTAACCCTATACCTAACTCAACCCTAACCCTAACCCTAACCCTAACCCTAACCCTAACCCTAACCCTATACCTAACTCAACCCTAACCCTAACCCTAACCCTAACCCTAACCCTATACCTAACCCCAACCCTAACCCTAACCCTAAACCTAACTTTAACCCTAACCCTAACCCTAACCCTAACCCTAACCCTAACCCTAACCCCAACCCTAACCCTAACCCTAACCCTATACCTAACTCAACCCTAACCCTAACCCCAACCCTAACCCTAACCCTAACCCTAACCCTAACACTAACCCCAACCCTAACCCTAACCCCAACCCTAACCCTAACCCTAACCCCTTACCTAACTCAACCCTAACCCTAACCCCAACCCTAACCCTAACCCTAACCCTAACCCTAACCCTAACCCCAACCCTATACCTAACCCCAACCCTAACCCTAACCCTAACCCTATACCTAACTCAACCCTAACCCTAACCCCAACCCTAACCCTAACCCTAACCCCAACCCGAACCCTAACCCTATACCTAACTCAACCCTAACCCTAACCCTAACCCTATACCTAACTCAACCCTAACCCTAACCCCAACCCTAACCCTAACCCTAACCCTAACCCTAACCCTAACCCTAACCCTAACCCTATACCTAACCCCATCCCTAACCCTAACCCTAACCCTAACCTTAACCCTAACCCTAACCCTAACCCTAACCCCAACCCTAACCCTAACCCTAACCCTAACCCTAACCCCAACCCTAACCCTAACCCTAACCCTAACCCTATACCTAACTCAACCCTAACCCTAACCCCAACCCTAACCCTAACCCTAACCCTAACTCTAACCCTAACCCTATCCCTAACCCCAACCCTAACCCTAACCCTAACCCTAACCCTAACCCTAACCCTAACCCTAACCCCAAACCTAACCCTAACCCTAACCCTATACCTAACTCAACCCTGACCCTAACCCCAACCCTAACCCTAACCATAACCCTAACCCTAACCCTAACCCCAACCCTAACCCTAACCCCAACCCTAACCCTAACCCTAACCCTATACCTAACTCAACCCTAACCCTAACCCCAACCCTAACCCTAACCGTAACCCTATACCTAACCCCAACCCTAACCCTAACCCTAACCCTAACCCCTAAGCCTAACCCTAACCATAACCCTAACCCTAACCCTAACCCTAACCCTAACCCTAACCCTAACCCTAACACTAACCCTAACCCTATACCTAACCCCAACCCTATCCCTAACCCTAACCCTAACCCCAACACTAACCCTAACCCCCACCCTAACCCTTAACCTAACCCCAACCCTAACCCTAACCCTAACCCTATACCTAACCCCAACCCTAACCCTAACCCTAACCCTAACCCTAACCCTAACCCCAACCCTAACCCTAACCCTAACCCTAACCCTAACCCTAACCCTATACCTAACTCAACCCTAACCCTAACCCCAACCCTAACCCTAACCCTAACCCTAACCCCAACCCTAACCCTATACCTAACTCAACCCTAACCCTAACCCCAACCCTAACTCTAAACCTAACCCTAACACCAACCCTAACCCTAACCCTAACCCTAACCCTAACCCTATACCTAACCCCAACCCTAACCCTAACCCTAACACTAACCCCAACCCTAACCCTATACCTAACTCAACCCTAACCCTAACCCTAACCCTATACCTAACCCCAACCCTAACCCTAACCCTAACCCTAACCCTAACCCTAACCCTAACCCTAACTCTATACCAAACCCCAACCCTAACCCTAACCCTAACCCTAACCCTAACCCTAACCCTAACCCTAACCCCAACCCTAACCCCAACCCTAACCCTAACCCTAACCCTAACCCTAACCCTATACCTAACCCCAACCCTAACCCTAACCCTAACCCTAACACTAACCCCAACCCTAACCCTATACCTAACTCAACCCTAACCCTAACCCTAACCCTATACCTAACCCCAACCCTAACCCTAACCCTAACCCTAACCCTAACCCTAACCCTAACCCTATACCAAACCCCAACCCTAACCCTAACCCTAACCCCAACCCTAACCCTAACCCTAACCCTAACCCTAACCCTAACCCTAACCCTAACCCCAACACTAACACTAACCCTAACCCTAACCCTAACCCTAACCCTAACCCCAACCCTAACCCTAACCCTAACCCTAACCCTAACCCTAACCCTAACCCTATACCTAACTCAACCCTAACCCTAACCCCAACCCTAACCCTAACCCTAACCCTAACCCTAACCCCAACCCTAACCCTATACCTAACTCAACCCTAACCCTAACCCTAACCCTAACCCTAACCCTAACACTAACCCTAACCCTAACCCTAACCCCAACCCTAACCCTAACCCTAACCCTAACCCTAACCCCAATCCTAACCCTAACCCTAACCCTAACCCTAACCCCAACCCTAACCCCAACCCTAACCCTAACCCTAACCCTAACCCTAACCCCAACCCTAACCCTAACCCCAACCCTAACCCTAACCCTAACCCTAACCCTATACCTAACTCAACCCTAACCCTAAACCCAACCCAAACCCTAACCCTAACCCTAACCCTAACCCCAGCCCTAACCCTATACCTAACTCAACCCTAACCCTAACCCTAACCCTAACCATAACCCTAACCCTATACCTAACTCAACCCTAACCCTAACCCTAACCCTAACCCTAACCCTATACCTAACCCCAACCCTAACCCTAACCCTAAACCTAACTTTAACCCTAACCCTAACCCTAACCCTAACCCTAACCCCAGCCCTAACCCTAACCCTAACCCTATACCTAACTCAACCCTAACCCTAACCCCAACCCTAACCCTAACCCTAACCCTAGCCCTAACACTAACCCCAACCCTAACCCTAACCCCAACCCTAACCCTAACCCTAACCCCATACCTAACTCAACCCTAACCCTAACCCCAACCCTAACCCTAACCCTAACCCTAACCCTAACCCTATACCTAACTCAACCCTAACCCTAACCCTAACCCTAACCCTAACCCTAACCCTAACCCTATACCTAACCCCAACCCTAACCCTAACCCTAAACCTAACTTTAACCCTAACCCTAACCCTAACCCTAACCCCAACCCTAACCCTATACCTAACTCAACCCTAACCCTAACCCTAACCCTAACCCTAACCCTAACCCTAACCCCAACCCTAACCCTAACCCTAACCCTAACCCTAACCCCAACCCTCACCCTAACCCTAACCCTAACCCTATACCTAACTCAACCCTAACCCTAACCCCAACCCTAACCCTAACCCTAACCCTAACCCTAACCCTATACCTAACCCCAACCCTAACCCTAACCCTAACCCTAACCCCAAACCTAACCCTAACCCTAACCCTATACCTAACTCAACCCTGACCCTAACCCCAACCCTAACCCTAACCATAACCCTAACCCTAACCCTAACCCTATACCTAACTCAACCCTAACCCTAACCCCAACCCTAACCCTAACCCTAACCCTAACCCTATACCTAACCCCAACCCTAACCCTAACCCTAACCCTAACCCCTAAGCCTAACCCTAACCATAACCCTAACCCTAACCCTAACCCTAACCCTAACCCTAACCCTAACACTAACCCTAACCCTATACCTAACCCCAACCCTATCCCTAACCCTAACCCTAACCCCAACACTAACCCTAACCCCCACCCTAACCCTTAACCTAACCCCAACCCTAACCCTAAGCCTAACCCTAACCCTAACCCTAACCCCAACCCTAACCCTATACCTAACCCCAACCCTAACCCTAACCCCAACCCTAACCCTAACCCCAACCCTAACCGTAACCCTAACCCTAACCCTAACCCGAACCCGAACCCTAACCCTAACCCTAACCCTAACCCTAACCCTAACCCCAACCCTAACCCTAACCCCAACCCTAACCCTATCCCTAACCCTAACACTAACCCTAACCCCTACACTAACCCTATACCTAACTCAACCCTAACCCTAACCCCAACCCTAACCCTAACCCTAACCCTAACCCTAACACTAACCCTAACCCCAACCCTAACCCTAACCCTAACCCTAACCCTAACCCTAACCCTAACACTAACCCTAACCCTAACCTTAACCCTAACCCTAACCCTAACCCCAACCCTAACCCTAACCCTAACCCTATACCTAACTCAACCCTAACCCTAACCCCAACCCTAACCCTAACCCTAACCCTAACCCTAACCCTAACCCCAACCCTAACCCTAACCCCAACCCTAACCCTAACCCTAACCCTAACCCCAACCCTAACCCTATACCTAACTCAACCCTAACCCTAACCCCAACCCTAACCCTAACCCTAACCCTAACACCAACCCTAACCCTAACCCTAACCCTAACCCTAACCCTAACCCTAACCCCAACCCTAACCCTATACCTAACTCAACCCTAACCCCAACCCTAACCCTAACCCTAACACTAATCCTAACCCTAACCCCAACCCTAACCCTATACCTAACTCAACCCTAACCCTAACCCCAACCCTAACCCTAACCCTATCCCTAACCCTAACCCTATACCTAACCCCAACCCTAACCCTAACCCTAACCCTAACCCTAACCCTAACCCCAACCCTTACCCTATACCTAACTCAACCCTAACCCTAACCCTATACCTAACCCCAACCCTAACCCTAACCCTAACCCTAACCCTAACCCTAACCCTAACCCTAACCCTAACCCCAACCCTAACCCTAACCCTAACCCTAACCCTAACCCTAACCCCAACCCTAACCCTAATCCTAACCCTAACCCTATACCTAACTCAACCCTAACCCTAATCCCAACCCTAACCCTAACCCTAACCCTAACTCTAACCCTAACCCTATCCCTAACCCCAACCCTAACCCTAACCCTAACCCTAACCCTAACCCTAACCCTAACCCCAAACCTAACCCTAACCCTAACCCTATACCTAACTCAACCCTGACCCTAACCCCAACCCTAACCCTAACCATAACCCTAACCCTAACCCTAACCCCAACCCTAACCCTAACCCCAACCCTAACCCTAACCCTAACCCTATACCTAACTCAACCCTAACCCTAACCCCAACCCTAACCCTAACCGTAACCCTATACCTAACCCCAACCCTAACCCTAACCCTAACCCTAACCCCTAAGCCTAACCCTAACCATAACCCTAACCCTAACCCTAACCCTAACCCTAACCCTAACCCTAACCCTAACACTAACCCTAACCCTATACCTAACCCCAACCCTATCCCTAACCCTAACCCTAACCCCAACACTAACCCTAACCCCCACCCTAACCCTTAACCTAACCCCAACCCTAACCCTAACCCTAACCCTATACCTAACCCCAACCCTAACCCTAACCCTAACCCTAACCCTAACCCTAACCCCAACCCTAACCCTAACCCTAACCCTAACCCTAACCCTAACCCTAACCCTATACCTAACTCAACCCTAACCCTAACCCCAACCCTAACCCTAACCCTAACCCTAACCCCAACCCTAACCCTATACCTAACTCAACCCTAACCCTAACCCCAACCCTAACTCTAAACCTAACCCTAACACCAACCCTAACCCTAACCCTAACCCTAACCCTAACCCTATACCTAACCCCAACCCTAACCCTAACCCTAACCCTAACACTAACCCCAACCCTAACCCTATACCTAACTCAACCCTAACCCTAACCCTAACCCTAACCCTATACCTAACCCCAACCCTAACCCTAACCCTAACCCTAACCCTAACCCTAACCCTAACCCTAACCCTAACTCTATACCAAACCCCAACCCTAACCCTAACCCTAACCCTAACCCTAACCCTAACCCTAACCCCAACCCTAACCCCAACCCTAACCCTAACCCTAACCCTAACCCTAACCCTATACCTAACCCCAACCCTAACCCTAACCCTAACCCTAACACTAACCCCAACCCTAACCCTATACCTAACTCAACCCTAACCCTAACCCTAACCCTATACCTAACCCCAACCCTAACCCTAACCCTAACCCTAACCCTAACCCTAACCCTAACCCTATACCAAACCCCAACCCTAACCCTAACCCTAACCCCAACCCTAACCCTAACCCTAACCCTAACCCTAACCCTAACCCTAACCCTAACCCCAACACTAACACTAACCCTAACCCTAACCCTAACCCTAACCCTAACCCCAACCCTAACCCTAACCCTAACCCTAACCCTAACCCTAACCCTATACCTAACTCAACCCTAACCCTAACCCCAACCCTAACCCTAACCCTAACCCTAACCCTAACCCCAACCCTAACCCTATACCTAACTCAACCCTAACCCTAACCCTAACCCTAACCCTAACCCTAACACTAACCCTAACCCTAACCCTAACCCCAACCCTAACCCTAACCCTAACCCTAACCCCAATCCTAACCCTAACCCTAACCCTAACCCTAACCCCAACCCTAACCCCAACCCTAACCCTAACCCTAACCCTAACCCTAACCCTAACCCTAACCCCAACCCTAACCCTAACCCCAACCCTAACCCTAACCCTAACCCTAACCCTATACCTAACTCAACCCTAACCCTAAACCCAACCCAAACCCTAACCCTAACCCTAACCCTAACCCCAACCCTAACCCTATACCTAACTCAACCCTAACCCTAACCCTAACCCTAACCATAACCCTAACCCTATACCTAACTCAACCCTAACCCTAACCCTAACCCTAACCCTAACCCTAACCCTATACCTAACCCCAACCCTAACCCTAACCCTAAACCTAACTTTAACCCTAACCCTAACCCTAACCCTAACCCTAACCCCAACCCTAACCCTAACCCTAACCCTATACCTAACTCAACCCTAACCCTAACCCCAACCCTAACCCTAACCCTAACCCTAGCCCTAACACTAACCCCAACCCTAACCCTAACCCCAACCCTAACCCTAACCCTAACCCCATACCTAACTCAACCCTAACCCTAACCCCAACCCTAACCCTAACCCTAACCCTAACCCTAACCCTATACCTAACTCAACCCTAACCCTAACCCTAACCCTAACCCTAACCCTAACCCTAACCCTATACCTAACCCCAACCCTAACCCTAACCCTAAACCTAACTTTAACCCTAACCCTAACCCTAACCCTAACCCCAACCCTAACCCTATACCTAACTCAACCCTAACCCTAACCCTAACCCTAACCCTAACCCTAACCCT
>NC_139471.1:33015000-33017500 GCF_057233095.1 Heloderma suspectum | reverse complement strand
CTAACCCTAACCCCAACCCTAACCCTAACCCTAACCCTAGCCCTAACACTAACCCCAACCCTAACCCTAACCCCAACCCTAACCCTAACCCTAACCCCATACCTAACTCAACCCTAACCCTAACCCCAACCCTAACCCTAACCCTAACCCTAACCCTAACCCCAACCCTATACCTAACCCCAACCCTAACCCTAACCCTAACCCTATACCTAACTCAACCCTAACCCTAACCCCAACCCTAACCCTAACCCTAACCCTAACCCTAACCCCAACCCTAACCCTATACCTAACTCAACCCTAACCCTAACCCTAACCCTAACCCCAACCCTAACACTAACCCTAACCCTAACCCTAACCCTAACCCTAACCCCAACCCTAACCCTAACCCTAACCCAAACCCTAACCCTAACCCTAACCCTATACCTAACTCAACCCTAACCCTAACTCCAACCCTAACCCTAACCCTAACCCTAACCCTAACCCCAACCCTAACCCTATACCTAACTCAACCCTAACCCTAACCCTAACCCTAACCCTATCCCTAACACTAACCCTAACCCTAACCCTAACCCCAACCCTAACCCTAACCCTAACCCTAACCCTAACCCCAACCCTAACCCTAACCCTAACCCTAACCCTAACCCTAACCCTAACCCCAACCCTAACCCCAACCCTAACCCTAACCCTAACCCTAACCCTAACCCTAACCCCAACCCTAACCCTAACCCCAACCCTAACCCTAAGCCTAACCCTATACCTAACTCAACCCTAACCCTAACCCCAACCCAAACCCTAACCCTAACCCTAACCCTAACCCTAACCCCAACCCTAACCCTAACCCTAACCCTAAACCTAACCCTATACCTAACCCCAACCCTTACCCTAACCCCAACCCTTACCCTAACCCTAACCCTAACCCTAACCCTAACTTTAACCCTAACCCTAACCCTAACCCCAACCCTATACCTAACCCCAACCCTAACCCTAACCCTAACCCTATACCTAACTCAACCCTAACCCTAACCCCAACCCTAACTCAACCCTAACCCTAACCCCAACCCTAACCCTAACCCTAAACCTAACCCTAACCCCAACCCTAACCCTAACCCCAACCCTAACCCTAACCCTAACCCTATACCTAACTCAACCCTAACCCTAACCCCAACCCTAACCCTAACCCTAACCCTAACCCTAACCCTAACCCTATACCTAACCCCAACCCTAACCCTAACCCTAACCCTAACCCTAACCCCAACCCTAACCCTAACCCTAACCCTAACCCTAACCCCAACCCTAACCCTATACCTAACTCAACCCTAACCCTAACCCCAACCCTAACCCTAACCCTAACCCTAACACCAACCCTAACCTTAACCCTAACCCTAACCCTAACCCTAACCCTAACCCTAACCCTAACCCCAACCCTTACCCTATACCTAACTCAACCCTAACCCTAACCCTATACCTAACCCCAACCCTTACCCTAACCCTAACCCTAACCATAACCTAACCCTAACCCTAACCCTATACCAAACCCCAACCCTAACCCTAACCCTAACCCTAACCCTATACCTAACTCAGCCCTAACCCTAACCCCAACCCGAACCCTAACCCTAACCCTAACCGTAACCCTAACCCTAACCCCAACCCTAACCCTATACCTAACTCAACCCTAACCCTAACCCCAACCCTAACCCTAACCCTAACCCTAACACCAACACTAACCCTAACCCTAACCCTAACCCTAAACCTATACCTAACCCCAACCCTAACCCTAACCCTAACCCTAACCCTAACCCCAACCCTAACCCTATACCTAACTCAACCCTAACCCTAACCCAATACCTAACCCCAACCCTAACCCTAACCCTAACCCTAACCCTAACCCTAACCCTAAGCCTATAACTAACCCCAACCCTAACCCTAACCCTAACCCTATCCCTAACCCTAACCCCAACCCTAACCCTAACCCTAACCCTAACCCTAACCCTAACCCTAACCCCAACCCTAACCCTAACCCTAACCCTAACCCTAACCCTATACCTAACTCAACCCTAACGCTAACCCCAACCCTAACCCTAACCCAAACTCTAACCCTAACCCTAACCCTAACCCTAACCCCAAACCTAACCCTATACCTAACTCAACCCTAACCCTAACCCTAACCCTAACCCTAACCCTAACCCTAACCCCAACCCTAACCCTAACCCTAACCCTAACCCTAACCCCAACCCTAACCCTAACCCTAACCCTAACCCTAACCCTATACCTCACCCCAACCCTTACCCTAACCCCAACCCTTACCCTAACCCTAACCCTAACCCTAACCCTAACTTTAACCCTAACCCTAACCCTAACCCCAACCCTATACCTAACCCCAACCCTAACCCTAACCCTAACCCTATACCTAACTCAACCCTAACCCTAACCCCAACCCTAACCCTAACCCTAACCCTAACCCCAACCCTAACCCTATACCTAACTCAACCCTAACCCTAAC
>NC_139471.1:33007500-33010000 GCF_057233095.1 Heloderma suspectum | reverse complement strand
CCTAACCCTAACCCTAACCCTAACCCTAACCCCAACCCTAACCCTAACCCTATACCTAACCCCAACCCTAACCCTAACCCTAACCCTAACCCTAACCCTAACCCTAACCCTAACCCCAACCCTAACCCTAACCCTAACCCTATACCTAACTCAAACCTAACCCTAACCCCAACCCTAACCCTAACCCTAACCCTATACCTAACCCCAACCCTAACCCTAACCCTAACCCTAACCCTAACCCCAACCCCAACCCTAACCCTAACCCTAACCCTAACCCTAACCCTAACCATAACCCTAACCCTAACCCTAACCCTATACCTAACTCAACCCTAACCCTAATCCCAACCCTAACCCTAACCCTAACCCTAACCCTATACCTAACCCCAACCCTAACCCTAACCCTAACCCTAACCCTATACCTAACCCCAACCCTAACCCTAACCCGAACCCTAACCCTAACCCCAACCCTAACCCTATACCTAACTCAACCCTAACCCTAACCTCAACCCTAACCCTAACCCTAACCCTAACCCTAACCCCAAACCTAACCCTAACCCTAACCCTAACCCTAACCCTAACCCTAACCCTATACCTAACTCAACCCTAACCCTAACCTCAACCCTAACCCTAACCCTAACCCTAACCCTAACCCTAACCCCAACCCTAACCCTATACCTAACTCAACCCTAACCCTAACGCTAACCCTAACCCCAACCCTAACACTAACCCTAACCCTAACCCTAACCCTAACCCTAACCCTAACCCCAACCCTAACCCTAACCCCAACCCTAACCCTAACCCCAACCCTAGCCCTAACCCTAACCCTAACCCTAACCCCAACCCTAACCCCAACCCTAACCCTAACCCTAACCCTAACCCTAACCCCAACCCTAACCCTAACCCCAAACCTAACCCTAACCCTAACCCTATACCTAACTCAACCCTAACCCTAACCCCAACCCTAACCCTATACCTAACTCAACCCTAACCCTAACCCTAACCCTAACCCTAACACTAACCCTAACCCTAACCCTAACCCCAACACTAACCCTAACCCCAACCCTAACCCTAACCCCAACCCTAACCCTAACCCTAACCCCAACCCTAACCCCAACCCTAACCCTAACCCTAACCATAACCCTAACCCTAACCCTAACCCTAACCCTAACCCCAACCCTAACCCTAACCCCAACCCTAACCCTAACCCTAACCCTAACCCTATACCTAACTCAACCCTAACCCTAACCCTAACCCCAACCCAAACCCTAACCCTAACCCTAACCCTAACCCTAACCCTAAACCCAACCCTAACCCTATACCTAACTCAACCCTAACCCTAACCCTAACCCTAACCCTAACCCTAACCCTATACCTAACTCAACCCTAACCCTAACCCCAACCCTAACCCTAACCCTAACCCTAACCCTAACCCTAACCCTATACCTAACCCCAACCCTTACCCTAACCCTAACCCTAACCCTAACCCTAACTTTAAGCCTAACCCTAACCCTAACCCTAACCCTAACCCCAACCCTAACCCTAACCCTAACCCTAACCCTATACCTAACTCAACCCTAACCCTAACCCCAACCCTAACCCTAACCCTAACCCTAACCCCAACCCTAACCCTAACCCCAACCCTAACCCTAACCCTAACCCTATACCTAACTCAACCCTAACCCTAACCCCAACCCTAACCCTAACCCTAACCCTAACCCAAACCCTAACCCTAACCCCAACCCTATACCTAACCCCAACCCTAACCCTAACCCTAACCCTATACCTAACTCAACCCTAACCCTAACCCCAACCCTAACCCTAACCCTAACCCTAACCCCAACCCTAACCCTATACCTAACTCAACCCTAACCCTAACCCTAACCCTAACCCTAACCCTAACCCTAACCCTAGCCCTATACCTAACTCAAACCTAACCCTAACCCCAACCCTAACCCTAACCCTAACCCTAACCCTAACCCTAACCCTATACCTAACCCCAACCCTAACCCTAACCCTAACCCTAACCCTAACCCTAACCCTAACCCTAACCCCAACCCTAACCCTAACCCTAACCCCAACCCTAACCCTAACCCTAACCCTAACACCAACCCTAACCCTAACCCTAACCCTAACCCTAACCCTAACCCTAACCCTAACCCTATACCTAACCCAACCCTAACCCTAACCCTAACCCTAACCCTAAACCCTACCCTAACCCTATACCTAACTCAACCCTAACCCTATACCTAACCCCAACCCTAACCCTAACCCTAACCCTAACCCTAACCCTATACCAAACCCCAACCCTAACCCTAACCCTAACCCTAACCCTAACCCTAACCCCAACCCTAACCCTAACCCCAACCCTAACCCTAACCCTAACCCTAACCCTAACCCTAACCCTATACCTAACTCAACCCTAACCCTAACCCCAACCCTAACCCTAACCCAAACCCTAACCCTAACCCTAACCCTAACCCTAACCCCAAACCTAACCCTA
>NC_139471.1:32985000-32997500 GCF_057233095.1 Heloderma suspectum | reverse complement strand
TAACCCCAACCCTAACCCTAACCCTAACCCTAACCCTAACCCTAACCCCAACCCTAACCCTAACCCCAACCCTAACCCTAACCCTAACCCTATACCTAACTCAACCCTAACCCTAAACCCAACCCAAACCCTAACCCTAACCCTAACCCTAACCCCAACCCTAACCCTATACCTAACTCAACCCTAACCCTAACCCTAACCCTAACCCTAACCCTAACCCTATACCTAACTCAACCCTAACCCTAACCCTAACCCTAACCCTAACCCTAACCCTAACCCTAACCCTAACCCTATACCTAACCCCAACCCTAACCCTAACCCTAAACCTAACTTTAACCCTAACCCTAACCCTAACCCTAACCCTAACCCTAACCCCAACCCTAACCCTAACCCTAACCCTATACCTAATTCAACCCTAACCCTAACCCCAACCCTAACCCTAACCCTAACCCTAGCCCTAACACTAACCCCAACCCTAACCCTAACCCCAACCCTAACCCTAACCCTAACCCCATACCTAAATCAACCCTAACCCTAACCCCAACCCTAACCCTAACCCTAACCCTAACCCTAACCCTAACCCCAACCCTATACCTAACCCCAACCCTAACCCTAACCCTAACCCTATACCTAACTCAACCCTAACCCTAACCCCAACCCTAACCCTAACCCTAACCCTAACCCTAACCCCAACCCTAACCCTATACCTAACTCAACCCTAACCCTAACCCTAACCCTAACCCTAACCCTAACCCTAACCCTAACCCCAACCCTAACCCTAACCCTAACCCTAACCCCAACCCTAACCCTAACCCTAACCCTAACCCTATACCTAACTCAACCCTAACCCTAACCCCAACCCTAACCCTAACCCTAACCCTAACCCTAACCCTAACCCTAACCCTATACCTAACCCCAACCCTAACCCTAACCCTAACCCTAACCCTAACCCTAACCCTAACCCTAACCCCAAACCTAACCCTAACCCTAACCCTATACCTAACTCAACCCTGACCCTAACCCCAACCCTAACCCTAACCATAACCCTAACCCTAACCCTAACCCCAACCCTAACCCTAACCCCAACCCTAACCCTAACCCTAACCCTATACCTAACTCAACCCTAACCCTAACCCCAACCCTAACCCTAACCCTAACCCAAACCCTATACCTAACCCCAACCCTAACCCTAACCCTAACCCTAACCCTAACCCCTAAGCCTAACCCTAACCATAACCCTAACCCTAACCCTAACCCTAACCCTAACCCTAACCCTAACACTAACCCTAACCCTATACCTAACCCCAACCCTATCCCTAACCCTAACCCTAACCCCAACACTAACCCTAACCCCCACCCTAACCCTTAACCTAACCCCAACCCTAACCCTAACCCTAACCCTAACCCTAACCCTAACCCCAACCCTAACCCTATACCTAACCCCAACCCTAACCCTAACCCCAACCCTAACCCTAACCCCAACCCTAACCGTAACCCTAACCCTAACCCGAACCCGAACCCTAACCCTAACCCTAACCCTAACCCTAACCCTAACCCTAACCCTAACCCCAACCCTAACCCTAACCCCAACCCTAACCCTATCCCTAACCCTAACACTAACCCTAACCCCTACACTAACCCTATACCTAACTCAACCCTAACCCTAACCCCAACCCTAACCCTAACCCTAACCCTAACCCTAACCCTAACCCCAACCCTAACCCTAACCCTAACCCTAACCCTAACCCTAACCCCAACCCTAACCCTATACCTAACTCAACCCTAACCCTAACCCCAACCCTAACCCTAAACCTAACCCTAACACCAACCCTAACCCTAACCCTAACCCTAACCCTATACCTAACCCCAACCCTAACCCTAACCCTAACCCTAACACTAACCCCAACCCTAACCCTATACCTAACTCAACCCTAACCCTAACCCTATACCTAACCCCAACCCTAACCCTAACCCTAACCCTAACCCTAACCCTAACCCTATACCAAACCCCAACCCTAACCCTAACCCTAACCCTAACCCTAACCCCAACCCTAACCCCAACCCTAACCCTAACCCTAACCCTAACCCTAACCCTAACCCTATACCTAACCCCAACCCTAACCCTAACCCTAACCCTAACACTAACCCCAACCCTAACCCTATACCTAACTCAACCCTATCCCTAACCCTATACCTAACCCCAACCCTAACCCTAACCCTAACCCTAACCCTAACCCTAACCCTAACCCTAACGCTAACCCTAACCCTATACCAAACCCCAACCCTAACCCTAACCCTAACCCCAACCCTAACCCTAACCCTAACCCTAACCCTAACCCTAACCCCAACACTAACACTAACCCTAACCCTAACCCTAACCCTAACCCTAACCCCAACCCTAACCCTAACCCTAACCCTAACCCTAACCCTAACCCTAACCATAACCCTATACCTAACTCAACCCTAACCCTAACCCCAACCCTAACCCTAACCCTAACCCTAACCCTAACCCTAACCCCAACCCTAACCCTATACCTAACTCAACCCTAACCCTAACCCTAACCCTAATCCTAACCCTAACACTAACCCTAACCCTAACCCTAACCCCAACCCTAACCCTAACCCTAACCCTAACCCTAACCCTAACCCTAACCCCAATCCTAACCCTAACCCTAACCCTAACCCTAACCCTAACCCCAACCCTAACCCCAACCCTAACCCTAACCCTAACCCTAACCCTAACCCTAACCCCAACCCTAACCCTAACCCCAACCCTAACCCTAACCCTAACCCTATACCTAACTCAACCCTAACCCTAAACCCAACCCAAACCCTAACCCTAACCCTAACCCTAACCCCAACCCTAACCCTATACCTAACTCAACCCTAACCCTAACCCTAACCCTAACCCTAACCCTAACCCTATACCTAACTCAACCCTAACCCTAACCCTAACCCTAACCCTAACCCTAACCCTATACCTAACCCCAACCCTAACCCTAACCCTAAACCTAACTTTAACCCTAACCCTAACCCTAACCCTAACCCTAACCCTAACCCTAACCCCAACCCTAACCCTAACCCTAACCCTATACCTAACTCAACCCTAACCCTAACCCCAACCCTAACCCTAACCCTAACCCTAGCCCTAACACTAACCCCAACCCTAACCCTAACCCCAACCCTAACCCTAACCCTAACCCCATACCTAAATCAACCCTAACCCTAACCCCAACCCTAACCCTAACCCTAACCCTAACCCTAACCCTAACCCCAACCCTATACCTAACCCCAACCCTAACCCTAACCCTAACCCTATACCTAACTCAACCCTAACCCTAACCCCAACCCTAACCCTAACCCTAACCCTAACCCTAACCCCAACCCTAACCCTATACCTAACTCAACCCTAACCCTAACCCTAACCCTAACCCTAACCCTAACCCTAACCCTAACCCCAACCCTAACCCTAACCCTAACCCTAACCCCAACCCTAACCCTAACCCTAACCCTAACCCTATACCTAACTCAACCCTAACCCTAACCCCAACCCTAACCCTAACCCTAACCCTAACCCTAACCCTATACCTAACCCCAACCCTAACCCTAACCCTAACCCTAACCCTAACCCTAACCCCAAACCTAACCCTAACCCTAACCCTATACCTAACTCAACCCTGACCCTAACCCCAACCCTAACCCTAACCATAACCCTAACCCTAACCCTAACCCCAACCCTAACCCTAACCCCAACCCTAACCCTAACCCTAACCCTAACCCTATACCTAACTCAACCCTAACCCTAACCCCAACCCTAACCCTAACCCTAACCCTAACCCTATACCTAACCCCAACCCTAACCCTAACCCTAACCCTAACCCTAACCCCTAAGCCTAACCCTAACCATAACCCTAACCCTAACCCTAACCCTAACCCTAACCCTAACACTAACACTAACCCTAACCCTATACCTAACCCCAACCCTATCCCTAACCCTAACCCTAACCCCAACACTAACCCTAACCCCCACCCTAACCCTTAACCTAACCCCAACCCTAACCCTAACCCTAACCCTAACCCTAACCCCAACCCTAACCCTATACCTAACCCCAACCCTAACCCTAACCCCAACCCTAACCCTAACCCCAACCCTAACCGTAACCCTAACCCTAACCCTAACCCGAACCCGAACCCTAACCCTAACCCTAACCCTAACCCTAACCCTAACCCTAACCCCAACCCTAACCCTAACCCCAACCCTAACCCTAACCCTATCCCTAACCCTAACACTAACCCTAACCCCTACACTAACCCTATACCTAACTCAACCCTAACCCTAACCCCAACCCTAACCCTAACCCTAACCCTAACCCTAACCCTAACCCTAACCCCAACCCTAACCCTAACCCTAACCCTAACCCTAACCCTAACCCTAACACTAACCCTAACCCTAACCTTAACCCTAACCCTAACCCTAACCCCAACCCTAACCCTAACCCTAACCCTATACCTAACTCAACCCTAACCCTAACCCCAACCCTAACCCTAACCCTAACCCTAACCCTAACCCTAACCCCAACCCTAACCCTAACCCCAACCCTAACCCTAACCCTAACCCCAACCCTAACCCTATACCTAACTCAACCCTAACCCTAACCCCAACCCTAACCCTAACCCTAACCCTAACACCAACCCTAACCCTAACCCTAACCCTAACCCTAACCCTAACCCCAACCCTAACCCTATACCTAACTCAACCCTAACCCCAACCCTAACCCTAACCCTAACCCTAATCCTAACCCTAACCCCAACCCTAACCCTATACCTAACTCAACCCTAACCCTAACCCCAACCCTAACCCTAACCCTATCCCTAACCCTAACCCTATACCTAACCCCAACCCTAACCCTAACCCTAACCCTAACCCCAACCCTTACCCTATACCTAACTCAACCCTAACCCTAACCCTATACCTAACCCCAACCCTAACCCTAACCCTAACCCTAACCCTAACCCTAACCCTAATCCTATACCAAACCCCAACCCTAACCCTAACCCTAACCCTAACCCTATACCTAACTCAACCCTAACCCTAACCCCAACCCTAACCCTAACCCTAACCCTAACCCTAACCCTAACCCCAACCCTAACCCTATACCTAACTCAACCCTAACCCTAACCCCAACCCTAACCCTAAACCTAACCCTAACACCAACCCTAACCCTAACCCTAACCCTAACCCTAACCCTATACCTAACCCCAACCCTAACCCTAACCCTAACCCTAACACTAACCCCAACCCTAACCCTATACCTAACTCAACCCTAACCCTAACCCTATACCTAACCCCAACCCTAACCCTAACCCTAACCCTAACCCAAACCCTAACCCTAACCCTATACCAAACCCCAACCCTAACCCTAACCCTAACCCTAACCCTAACCCTAACCCCAACCCTAACCCCAACCCTAACCCTAACCCTAACCCTAACCCTAACCCTAACCCTAACCCTAACCCTAACCCTATACCTAACCCCAACCCTAACGCTAACCCTAACCCTAACACTAACCCCAACCCTAACATTATACCTAACTCAACCCTAACCCTAACCCTATACCTAACCCCAACCCTAACCCTAACCCTAACCCTAACCCTAACCCTAACCCTAACCCTAACCCTATACCAAACCCCAACCCTAACCCTAACCCTAACCCCAACCCTAACCCTAACCCTAACCCTAACCCTAACCCTAACCCCAACACTAACACTAACCCTAACCCTAACCCTAACCCTAACCCTAACCCTAACCCCAACCCTAACCCTAACCCTAACCCTAACCCTAACCCTAACCCTAACCCTATACCTAACTCAACCCTAACCCTAACCCCAACCCTAACCCTAACCCTAACCCTAACCCTAACCCCAACCCTAACCCTGTACCTAACTCAACCCTAACCCTAACCCTAACCCTAATCCTAACCCTAACACTAACCCTAACCCTAACCCTAACCCCAACCCTAACCCTAACCCTAACCCTAACCCTAACCCCAATCCTAACCCTAACCCTAACCCTAACCCTAACCCTAACCCCAACCCTAACCCCAACCCTAACCCTAACCCTAACCCTAACCCTAACCCCAACCCTAACCCTAACCCCAACCCTAACCCTAACCCTAACCCTATACCTAACTCAACCCTAACCCTAAACCCAACCCAAACCCTAACCCTAACCCTAACCCTAACCCCAACCCTAACCCTATACCTAACTCAACCCTAACCCTAACCCTAACCCTAACCCTAACCCTAACCCTATACCTAACTCAACCCTAACCCTAACCCTAACCCTAACCCTAACCCTAACCCTATACCTAACCCTAACCCTAACCCTAACCCTAAACCTAACTTTAACCCTAACCCTAACCCTAACCCTAACCCTAACCCTGACCCTAACCCCAACCCTAACCCTAACCCTAACCCTATACCTAACTCAACCCTAACCCTAACCCCAACCCTAACCCTAACCCTAACCCTAACCCTAACACTAACCCCAACCCTAACCCTAACCCCAACCCTAACCCTAACCCTAACCCTAACCCCTTACCCTACTCAACCCTAACCCTAACCCCAACCCTAACCCTAACCCTAACCCTAACCCTAACCCTAACCCCAACCCTATACCTAACCCCAACCCTAACCCTAACCCTAACCCTATACCTAACTCAACCCTAACCCTAACCCCAACCCTAACCCTAACCCTAACCCTAACCCCAACCCCAACCCTAACCCTAACCCTATACCTAACTCAACCCTAACCCTAACCCTAAACCTAACCCTAACCCTAACCCTAACCCTATACCTAACTCAACCCTAACCCTAACCCCAACCCTAACCCTAACCCTAACCCTAACCCTAACCCTAACCCTAACCCTATACCTAACCCCATCCCTAACCCTAACCCTAACCCTAACCCTAACCTTAACCCTAACCCTAACCCTAACCCTAACCCCAACCCTAACCCTAACCCTAACCCTAACCCTAACCCTAACCCCAGCCCTAACCCTAACCCTAACCCTAACCCTATACCTAACTCAACCCTAACCCTAACCCCAACCCTAACCCTAACCCTAACCCTAACCCTAACCCTATCCCTAACCCCAACCCTAACCCTAACCCTAACCCTAACCCTAACCCTAACCCTAACCCTAAACCTAACCCCAAACCTAACCCTAACCCTAACCCTATACCTAACTCAACCCTGACCCTAACCCCAACCCTAACCCTAACCATAACCCTAACCCTAACCCTAACCCCAACCCTAACCCTAACCCCAACCCTAACCCTAACCCTAACCCTATACCTAACTCAACCCTAACCCTAACCCCAACCCTAACCCTAACCCTAACCCTATACCTAACCCCAACCCTAACCCTAACCCTAACCCTAACCCCTAAGCCTAACCCTAACCATAACCCTAACCCTAACCCTAACCCTAACCCTAACCCTAACCCTAACACTAACCCTAACCCTATACCTAACCCCAACCCTATCCCTAACCCTAACCCTAACCCCAACACTAACCCTAACCCCCACCCTAACCCTTAACCTAACCCCAACCCTAACCCTAACCCTAACCCTATACCTAACCCCAACCCTAACCCTAACCCTAACCCTAACCCTAACCCTAACCCTAACCCCAACCCTAACCCTAACCCTAACCCTAACCCTAACCCTATACCTAACTCAACCCTAACCCTAACCCCAACCCTAACCCTAACCCTAACCCTAACCCTAACCCTAACCCCAACCCTAACCCTATACCTAACTCAACCCTAACCCTAACCCCAACCCTAACTCTAAACCTAACCCTAACACCAACCCTAACCCTAACCCTAACCCTAACCCTAACCCTATACCTAACCCCAACCCTAACCCTAACCCTAACCCTAACACTAACCCCAACCCTAACCCTATACCTAACTCAACCCTAACCCTAACCCTAACCCTATACCTAACCCCAACCCTAACCCTAACCCTAACCCTAACCCTAACCATAACCCTAACCCTAACCCTAACCCTAACCCTAACCCTAACTCTATACCAAACCCCAACCCTAACCCTAACCCTAACCCTAACCCTAACCCTAACCCTAACCCTAACCCCAACCCTAACCCCAACCCTAACCCTAACCCTAACCCTAACCCTAACCCTATACCTAACCCCAACCCTAACCCTAACCCTAACCCTAACACTAACCCCAACCCTAACCCTATACCTAACTCAACCCTAACCCTAACCCTATACCTAACCCCAACCCTAACCCTAACCCTAACCCTAACCCTAACCCTAACCCTAACCCTATACCAAACCCCAACCCTAACCCTAACCCTAACCCCAACCCTAACCCTAACCCTAACCCTAACCCTAACCCCAACACTAACACTAACCCTAACCCTAACCCTAACCCTAACCCTAACCCCAACCCTAACCCTAACCCTAACCCTAACCCTAACCCTAACCCTAACCCTAACCCTAACCCTATACCTAACTCAACCCTAACCCTAACCCCAACCCTAACCCTAACCCTAACCCTAACCCTAACCCCAACCCTAACCCTATACCTAACTCAACCCTAACCCTAACCCTAACCCTAACCCTAACACTAACCCTAACCCTAACCCTAACCCCAACCCTAACCCTAACATTAACCCTAACCCTAACCCTAACCCTAACCCCAATCCTAACCCTAACCCTAACCCTAACCCTAACCCTAACCCCAACCCTAACCCCAACCCTAACCCTAACCCTAACCCTAACCCTAACCCCAACCCTAACCCTAACCCCAACCCTAACCCTAACCCTAACCCTAACCCTATACCTAACTCAACCCTAACCCTAAACCCAACCCAAACCCTAACCCTAACCCTAACCCTAACCCCAACCCTAACCCTATACCTAACTCAACCCTAACCCTAACCCTAACCCTAACCCTAACCCTAACCCTATACCTAACTCAACCCTAACCCTAACCCTAACCCTAACCCTAACCCTAACCCTATACCTAACCCCAACCCTAACCCTAACCCTAAACCTAACTTTAACCCTAACCCTAACCCTAACCCTAACCCTAACCCCAACCCCAACCCTAACCCTAACCCTAACCCTATACCTAACTCAACCCTAACCCTAACCCCAACCCTAACCCTAACCCTAACCCTAGCCCTAACACTAACCCCAACCCTAACCCTAACCCCAACCCTAACCCTAACCCTAACCCCATACCTAACTCAACCCTAACCCTAACCCCAACCCTAACCCTAACCCTAACCCTAACCCTAACCCTAACCCCAACCCTATACCTAACCCCAACCCTAACCCTAACCCTAACCCTATTCCTAACTCAACCCTAACCCTAACCCCAACCCTAACCCTAACCCTAACCCTAACCCTAACCCCAACCCTAACCCTATACCTAACTCAACCCTAACCCTAACCCTAACCCTAACCCTAACCCCAACCCTAACACTAACCCTAACCCTAACCCTAACCCTAACCCTAACCCCAACCCTAACCCTAACCCTAACCCTAACCCAAACCCTAACCCTAACCCTAACCCTATACCTAACTCAACCCTAACCCTAACTCCAACCCTAACCCTAACCCTAACCCTAACCCTAACCCTAACCCCAACCCTAACCCTATACCTAACTCAACCCTAACCCTAACCCTAACCCTAACCCTATCCCTAACACTAACCCTAACCCTAACCCTAACCCTAACCCCAACCCTAACCCTAACCCTAACCCTAACCCTAACCCCAACCCTAACCCTAACCCTAACCCTAACCCTAACCCTAACCCTAACCCCAACCCTAACCCCAACCCTAACCCTAACCCTAACCCTAACCCTAACCCTAACCCTAACCCCAACCCTAACCCTAACCCCAACCCTAACCCTAAGCCTAACCCTATACCTAACTCAACCCTAACCCTAACCCCAACCCAAACCCTAACCCTAACCCTAACCCTAACCCTAACCCTAACCCTAACCCCAACACTAACCCTATACCTAACTCAACCCTAACCCTAACCCTAACCCTAACCCTAACCCTAACCCTAACCCTATACCTAACTCAACCCTAAACCTAACCCCAACCCTAACCCTAACCCTAACCCTAACCCTAACCCTAACCCTAACCCTAACCCTAACCCTATACCTAACCCCAACCCCAACCCTAACCCTAACCCTAACCCTAACTTTAACCCTAACCCTAACCCTAACCCTAACCCTAACCCTAACCCCAACCCTAACCCTAACCCTAACCCTATACCTAACTTAACCCTAACCCTAACCCCAACCCTAACCCTAACCCTAACCCTAACCCTAACCCTAATCCCAAGCCTAACCCTAACCCCAACCCTAACCCTAACCCTAACCATAACCCTATACCTAACTCAACCCTAACCCTAACCCCAACCCTAACCCTAACCCTAACCCTAACCCTAACCCTAACCCCAACCCTATACCTAACCCCAACCCTAACCCTAACCCTAACCCTATACCTAACTGAACCCTAACCCTAACCCCAACCCTCACCCTAAACCTAACCCTAACCCTAACCCCAACCCTAACCCTATACCTAACTCAACCCTAACCCTAACCCTAACCCTAACCCTAACCCTAACCGTAACCCTATACCTAACTCAACCCTAACCCTAACCCCAACCCTAACCCTAACCCTAACCCTAACCCTAACCCTAACCCTATACCTAACCCCAACCCTAACCCTAACCCTAACCCTAACCCTAACCCTAACCGTAACCCCAACCCTAACCCTAACCCTAACCCTAACCCTAACCCCAACTCTAACCCTAACCCTAACCCTATACCTAACTCAACCCTAACCCTAACCCCAACCCTAACCCTAACCCTAACCCTAACCCTAACCCTAACCCTATACCTAACCCCAACCCTAACCCTAACCCTAACCCTAACCCTAACCCTAACCCTAACCCTAACCCTAACCCCAACCCTAACCCTATACCTAACTCAACCCTAACCCTAACCCCAACCCTAACCCTAACCCTAACCCTAACACCAACCCTAACCCTAACCCTAACCCTAACCCTAACCCTAACGCTATACCTAACCCCAACCCAAACCCTAACCCTAACCCTAACTCTAACCCTAACCCCAACCCTAACCCTATACCTAACTCAACCCTAACCCTAACCCTATACCTAACCCCAACCCTAACCCTAACCCTAACCCTAACCCTAACCCTATACCAATCCCCAACCCTAACCCTAACCCTAACCCTAACCCTAACCCCAACCCTAACCCCAACCCTAACCCTAACCCTAACCCTAACCCTAACCCTATACCTAACCCCAACCCTAACCCTAACCCTAACCCTAACACTAACCCCAACCCTAACCCTATACCTAACTCAACCCTAACCCTAACCCTATACCTAACCCCAACCCTAACCCTAACCCTAACCCTAACCCTAACCCTAACCCTAACCCTATACCAAACCCCAACCCTAACCCTAACCCTAACCCCAACCCTAACCCTAACCCTAACCCTAACCCTAACCCCAACACTAACACTAACCCTAACCCTAACCCTAACCCTAACCCTAACCCCAACCCTAACCCTAACCCTAACCCTAACCCTAACCCTAACCCTAACCCTAACCCTATACCTAACTCAACCCTAACCCTAACCCCAACCCTAACCCTAACCCTAACCCTAACCCTAACCCCAACCCTAACCCTATACCTAACTCAACCCTAACCCTAACCCTAACCCTAACCCTAACACTAACCCTAACCCTAACCCTAACCCCAACCCTAACCCTAACATTAACCCTAACCCTAACCCTAACCCTAACCCTAACCCCAATCCTAACCCTAACCCTAACCCTAACCCTAACCCCAACCCTAACCCCAACCCTAACCCTAACCCTAACCCTAACCCTAACCCTAACCCCAACCCTAACCCTAACCCCAACCCTAACCCTAACCCTAACCCTAACCCTATACCTAACTCAACCCTAACCCTAAACCCAACCCAAACCCTAACCCTAACCCTAACCCTAACCCCAACCCTAACCCTATACCTAACTCAACCCTAACCCTAACCCTAACCCTAACCCTAACCCTAACCCTATACCTAACTCAACCCTAACCCTAACCCTAACCCTAACCCTAACCCTAACCCTATACCTAACCCCAACCCTAACCCTAACCCTAAACCTAACTTTAACCCTAACCCTAACCCTAACCCTAACCCTAACCCCAACCCTAACCCTAACCCTAACCCTATACCTAACTCAACCCTAACCCTAACCCCAACCCTAACCCTAACCCTAACCCTAGCCCTAACACTAACCCCAACCCTAACCCTAACCCCAACCCTAACCCTAACCCTAACCCCATACCTAACTCAACCCTAACCCTAACCCCAACCCTAACCCTAACCCTAACCCTAACCCTAAC
>NC_139471.1:32972500-32977500 GCF_057233095.1 Heloderma suspectum | reverse complement strand
ACCTAACCCCATCCCTAACCCTAACCCTAACCCTAACCCTAACCCTAACCCTAACCCTAACCCCAACCCTAACCCTAACCCTAACCCTAACCCTAACCCCAACCCTAACCCTAACCCTAACCCTAACCCTAACCCTATACCTAACTCAACCCTAACCCTAACCCCAACCCTAACCCTAACCCTAACCCTAACCCTAACCCTATACCTAACCCCAACCCTAACCCTAACCCTAACCCTAACCCTAACCCTAACCCTAACCCCAAACCTAACCCTAACCCTAACCCTATACCTAACTCAACCCTGACCCTAACCCCAACCCTAACCCTAACCATAACCCTAACCCTAACCCTAACCCCAACCCTAACCCTAACCCCAAACCTAACCCTAACCCTAACCCTAACCCTATACCTAACTCAACCCTAACCCTAACCCCAACCCTAACCCTAACCCTAACCCTAACCCTATACCTAACCCCAACCCTAACCCTAACCCTAACCCTAACCCTAACCCCTAAGCCTAACCCTAACCATAACCCTAACCCTAACCCTAACCCTAACCCTAACCCTAACCCTAACACTAACCCTAACCCTATACCTAACCCCAACCCTATCCCTAACCCTAACCCTAACCCCAACACTAACCCTAACCCCCACCCTAACCCTTAACCTAACCCCAACCCTAACCCTAACCCTAACCCTATACCTAACCCCAACCCTAACCCTAACCCTAACCCTAACCCTAACCCTAACCCTAACCCTAACCCTAACCCCAACCCTAACCCTAACCCTAACCCTAACCCTAACCCTAACCCTATACCTAACTCAACCCTAACCCTAACCCCAACCCTAACCCTAACCCTAACCCTAACCCTAACCCTAACCCCAACCCTAACCCTATAGCTAACTCAACCCTAACCCTAACCCCAACCCTAACCCTAAACCTAACCCTAACACCAACCCTAACCCTAACCCTAACCCTAACCCTAACCCTATACCTAACCCCAACCCTAACCCTAACCCTAACCCTAACACTAACCCCAACCCTAACCCTATACCTAACTCAACCCTAACCCTAACCCTATACCTAACCCCAACCCTAACCCTAACCCTAACCCTAACCCTAACCCTAACCCTAACCCTAACCCTAACCCCAACCCTAACCCCAACCCCAACCCTAACCCTAACCCTAACCCTAACCCTAACCCTAACCCTATACCTAACCCCAACCCTAACCCTATACCTAACTCAACCCTATCCCTAACCCTATACCTAACCCCAACCCTAACCCTAACCCTAACCCTAACCCTAACCCTAACGCTAACCCTAACCCTATACCAAACCCCAACCCTAACCCTAACCCTAACCCCAACCCTAACCCTAACCCTAACCCTAACCCTAACCCTAACCCTAACCCCAACACTAACACTAACCCTAACCCTAACCCTAACCCTAACCCTAACCCCAACCCTAACCCTAACCCTAACCCTAACCCTAACCCTAACCATAACCCTATACCTAACTCAACCCTAACCCTAACCCCAACCCTAACCCTAACCCTAACCCTAACCCTAACCCTAACCCCAACCCTAACCCTATACCTAACTCAACCCTAACCCTAACCCTAACCCTAATCCTAACCCTAACACTAACCCTAAACCTAACCCTAACCCCAACCCTAACCCTAACCCTAACCCTAACCCTAACCCTAACCCCAATCCTAACCCTAACCCTAACCCTAACCCTAACCCCAACCCTAACCCCAACCCTAACCCTAACCCTAACCCTAACCCTAACCCCAACCCTAACCCTAACCCCAACCCTAACCCTAACCCTAACCCTAACCCTAACCCTATACCTAACTCAACCCTAACCCTAAACCCAACCCAAACCCTAACCCTAACCCTAACCCTAACCCCAACCCTAACCCTATACCTAACTCAACCCTAACCCTAACCCTAACCCTAACCCTAACCCTAACCCTAACCCTATACCTAACTCAACCCTAACCCTAACCCTAACCCTAACCCTAACCCTAACCCTAACCCTAAACCTATACCTAACCCCAACCCTAACCCTAACCCTAAACCTAACTTTAACCCTAACCCTAACCCTAACCCTAACCCTAACCCTAACCCCAACCCTAACCCTAACCCTAACCCTATACCTAACTCAACCCTAACCCTAACCCCAACCCTAACCCTAACCCTAACCCTAGCCCTAACACTAACCCCAACCCTAACCCTAACCCCAACCCTAACCCTAACCCTAACCCCATACCTAAATCAACCCTAACCCTAACCCCAACCCTAACCCTAACCCTAACCCTAACCCTAACCCTAACCCCAACCCTATACCTAACCCCAACCCTAACCCTAACCCTAACCCTATACCTAACTCAACCCTAACCCTAACCCCAACCCTAACCCTAACCCTAACCCTAACCCTAACCCCAACCCTAACCCTATACCTAACTCAACCCTAACCCTAACCCTAACCCTAACCCTAACCCTAACCCTAACCCTAACCCCAACCCTAACCCTAACCCTAACCCTAACCCTAACCCCAACCCTCACCCTAACCCTAACCCTAACCCTATACCTAACTCAACCCTAACCCTAACCCCAACCCTAACCCTAACCCTAACCCTAACCCTAACCCTATACCTAACCCCAACCCTAACCCTAACCCTAACCCTAACCCTAACCCTAACCCTAACCCTAACCCCAAACCTAACCCTAACCCTAACCCTATACCTAACTCAACCCTGACCCTAACCCCAACCCTAACCCTAACCATAACCCTAACCCTAACCCTAACCCTATACCTAACTCAACCCTAACCCTAACCCCAACCCTAACCCTAACCCTAACCCTAACCCTATACCTAACCCCAACCCTAACCCTAACCCTAACCCTAACCCTAACCCCTAAGCCTAACCCTAACCATAACCCTAACCCTAACCCTAACCCTAACCCTAACCCTAACCCTAACCCTAACACTAACCCTAACCCTATACCTAACCCCAACCCTATCCCTAACCCTAACCCTAACCCCAACACTAACCCTAACCCCCACCCTAACCCTTAACCTAACCCCAACCCTAACCCTAAGCCTAACCCTAACCCTAACCCTAACCCCAACCCTAACCCTATACCTAACCCCAACCCTAACCCTAACCCCAACCCTAACCCTAACCCCAACCCTAACCGTAACCCTAACCCTAACCCTAACCCGAACCCGAACCCTAACCCTAACCCTAACCCTAACCCTAACCCTAACCCTAACCCCAACCCTAACCCTAACCCCAACCCTAACCCTATCCCTAACCCTAACACTAACCCTAACCCCTACACTAACCCTATACCTAACTCAACCCTAACCCTAACCCCAACCCTAACCCTAACCCTAACCCTAACCCTAACCCTAACACTAACCCTAACCCCAACCCTAACCCTAACCCTAACCCTAACCCTAACCCTAACCCTAACCCTAACACTAACCCTAACCCTAACCTTAACCCTAACCCTAACCCTAACCCCAACCCTAACCCTAACCCTAACCCTATACCTAACTCAACCCTAACCCTAACCCCAACCCTAACCCTAACCCTAACCCTAACCCTAACCCTAACCCTAACCCCAACCCTAACCCTAACCCCAACCCTAACCCTAACCCTAACCCTAACCCCAACCCTAACCCTATACCTAACTCAACCCTAACCCTAACCCCAACCCTAACCCTAACCCTAACCCTAACACCAACCCTAACCCTAACCCTAACCCTAACCCTAACCCTAACCCTAACCCCAACCCTAACCCTATACCTAACTCAACCCTAACCCCAACCCTAACCCTAACCCTAACCCTAATCCTAACCCTAACCCCAACCCTAACCCTATACCTACCTCAACCCTAACCCTAACCCCAACCCTAACCCTAACCCTATCCCTAACCCTAACCCTATACCTAACCCCAACCCTAACCCTAACCCTAACCCTAACCCTAACCCCAACCCTTACCCTATACCTAACTCAACCCTAACCCTAACCCTATACATAACCCCAACCCTAACCCTAACCCTAACCCTAACCCTAACCCTAACCCTAACCCTAATCCTATACCAAACCCCAACCCTAACCCTAACCCTAACCCTAACCCTATACCTAACTCAACCCTAACCCTAACCCCAACCCTAACCCTAACCCTAACCCTAACCCTAACCCTAACCCCAACCCTAACCCTATACCTAACTCAACCCTAACCCTAACCCCAACCCTAACCCCAACCCTAACCCTAACCCTAACCCTAACACCAACCCTAACCCTAACCCTAACCCTAACCCTAACCCTATACCTAACCCCAACCCTAACCCTAACCCTAACCCTAACCCTATACCTAACTCAACCCTAACCCTAACCCCAACCCTAACCCTAACCCTAACCCTAACCCTAACCCTAACCCTATACCTAACCCCATCCCTAACCCTAACCCTAACCCTAACCCTAACCTTAACCCTAACCCTAACCCTAACCCTAACCCCAACCCTAACCCTAACCCTAACCCTAACCCTAACCCCAACCCTAACCCTAACCCTAACCCTAACCCTATACCTAACTCAACCCTAACCCTAACCCCAACCCTAACCCTAACCCTAACCCTAACCCTAACCCTATCCCTAACCCCAACCCTAACCCTAACCCTAACCCTAACCCTAACCCTAACCCTAACCCTAAACCTAACCCCAAACCTAACCCTAACCCTAACCCTATACCTAACTCAACCCTGACCCTAACCCCAACCCTAACCCTAACCATAACCCTAACCCTAACCCTAACCCCAACCCTAACCCTAACCCCAACCCTAACCCTAACCCTAACCCTATACCTAACCCCAACCCTAACCCTAACCCTAACCCTAACCCCTAAGCCTAACCCTAACCATAACCCTAACCCTAACCCTAACCCTAACCCTAACCCTAACCCTAACACTAACCCTAACCCTA
>NC_139471.1:32955000-32962500 GCF_057233095.1 Heloderma suspectum | reverse complement strand
CCCTAACCCTAACCCCAACCCTAACCCTAACCCTAACCCTATACCTAACTCAACCCTAACCCTAACCCCAACCCTAACCCTAACCCTAACCCTAACCCTAACCCTAACACTAACCCCAACCCTAACCCTAACCCCAACCCTAACCCTAACCCTAACCCCATACCTAACTCAACCCTAACCCTAACCCCAACCCTAACCCTAACCCTAACCCTAACCCTAACCCCAACACTATACCTAACCCCAACCCTAACCCTAACCCTAACCCTATACCTAACTCAACCCTAACCCTAACCCCAACCCTAACCCTAACCCTAACCCTAACCCTAACCCTAACCCCAACCCTAACCCTATACCTAACTCAACCCTAACCCTAACCCTAACCCTAACCCTAACCCTAACCCTATACCTAACTCAACCCTAACCCTAACCCCAACCCTAACCCTAACCCTAACCCTAACCCTAACCCTAACCCTAACCCTATACCTAACCCCATCCCTAACCCTAACCCTAACCCTAACCCTAACCCTAACCCTAACCCTAACCCTAACCCCAACCCTAACCCTAACCCTAACCCTAACCCTAACCCTAACCCCAACCCTAACCCTAACCCTAACCCTAACCCTAACCCTATACCTAACTCAACCCTAACCCTAACCCCAACCCTAACCCTAACCCTAACCCTAACCCTAACCCTATACCTAACCCCAACCCTAACCCTAACCCTAACCCTAACCCTAACCCTAACCCTAACCCCAAACCTAACCCTAACCCTAACCCTATACCTAACTCAACCCTGACCCTAACCCCAACCCTAACCCTAACCATAACCCTAACCCTAACCCTAACCCCAACCCTAACCCTAACCCCAACCCTAACCCTAACCCTAACCCTAACCCTAACCCTATACCTAACTCAACCCTAACCCTAACCCCAACCCTAACCCTAACCCTAACGCTAACCCTATACCTAACCCCAACCCTAACCCTAACCCTAACCCTAACCCTAACCCCTAAGCCTAACCCTAACCATAACCCTAACCCTAACCCTAACCCTAACCCTAACCCTAACCCTAACACTAACCCTAACCCTATACCTAACCCCAACCCTATCCCTAACCCTAACCCTAACCCCAACACTAACCCTAACCCCCACCCTAACCCTTAACCTAACCCCAACCCTAACCCTAACCCTAACCCTATACCTAACCCCAACCCTAACCCTAACCCTAACCCTAACCCTAACCCTAACCCTAACCCTAACCCCAACCCTAACCCTAACCCTAACCCTAACCCTAACCCTAACCCTATACCTAACTCAACCCTAACCCTAACCCCAACCCTAACCCTAACCCTAACCCTAACCCTAACCCTAACCCTAACCCCAACCCTAACCCTATAGCTAACTCAACCCTAACCCTAACCCCAACCCTAACCCTAAACCTAACCCTAACACCAACCCTAACCCTAACCCTAACCCTAACCCTAACCCTATACCTAACCCCAACCCTAACCCTAACCCTAACCCTAACACTAACCCCAACCCTAACCCTATACCTAACTCAACCCTAACCCTAACCCTATACCTAACCCCAACCCTAACCCTAACCCTAACCCTAACCCTAACCCTAACCCTAACCCCAACCCTAACCCCAACCCCAACCCTAACCCTAACCCTAACCCTAACCCTAACCCTATACCTAACCCCAACCCTAACCCTAACCCTAACCCTAACACTAACCCCAACCCTAACCCTATACCTAACTCAACCCTATCCCTAACCCTATACCTAACCCCAACCCTAACCCTAACCCTAACCCTAACCCTAACCCTAACCCTAACGCTAACCCTAACCCTATACCAAACCCCAACCCTAACCCTAACCCTAACCCCAACCCTAACCCTAACCCTAACCCTAACCCTAACCCTAACCCTAACCCTAACCCCAACACTAACACTAACCCTAACCCTAACCCTAACCCTAACCCTAACCCCAACCCTAACCCTAACCCTAACCCTAACCCTAACCCTAACCCTAACCATAACCCTATACCTAACTCAACCCTAACCCTAACCCCAACCCTAACCCTAACCCTAACCCTAACCCTAACCCTAACCCCAACCCTAACCCTATACCTAACTCAACCCTAACCCTAACCCTAACCCTAATCCTAACCCTAACACTAACCCTAACCCTAACCCTAACCCCAACCCTAACCCTAACCCTAACCCTAACCCTAACCCTAACCCCAATCCTAACCCTAACCCTAACCCTAACCCTAACCCTAACCCCAACCCTAACCCCAACCCTAACCCTAACCCTAACCCTAACCCTAACCCCAACCCTAACCCTAACCCCAACCCTAACCCTAACCCTAACCCTATACCTAACTCAACCCTAACCCTAAACCCAACCCAAACCCTAACCCTAACCCTAACCCTAACCCCAACCCTAACCCTATACCTAACTCAACCCTAACCCTAACCCTAACCCTAACCCTAACCCTAACCCTATACCTAACTCAACCCTAACCCTAACCCTAACCCTAACCCTAACCCTAAACCTATACCTAACCCCAACCCTAACCCTAACCCTAAACCTAACTTTAACCCTAACCCTAACCCTAACCCTAACCCTAACCCTAACCCCAACCCTAACCCTAACCCTAACCCTATACCTAACTCAACCCTAACCCTAACCCCAACCCTAACCCTAACCCTAACCCTAGCCCTAACACTAACCCCAACCCTAACCCTAACCCCAACCCTAACCCTAACCCTAACCCCATACCTAAATCAACCCTAACCCTAACCCCAACCCTAACCCTAACCCTAACCCTAACCCTAACCCTAACCCCAACCCTATACCTAACCCCAACCCTAACCCTAACCCTAACCCTATACCTAACTCAACCCTAACCCTAACCCCAACCCTAACCCTAACCCTAACCCTAACCCTAACCCCAACCCTAACCCTATACCTAACTCAACCCTAACCCTAACCCTAACCCTAACCCTAACCCTAACCCTAACCCCAACCCTAACCCTAACCCTAACCCTAACCCTAACCCCAACCCTCACCCTAACCCTAACCCTAACCCTAACCCTATACCTAACTCAACCCTAACCCTAACCCCAACCCTAACCCTAACCCTAACCCTAACCCTAACCCTATACCTAACCCCAACCCTAACCCTAACCCTAACCCTAACCCTAACCCTAACCCTAACCCCAAACCTAACCCTAACCCTATACCTAACTCAACCCTGACCCTAACCCCAACCCTAACCCTAACCATAACCCTAACCCTAACCCTAACCCTATACCTAACTCAACCCTAACCCTAACCCCAACCCTAACCCTAACCCTAACCCTAACCCTATACCTAACCCCAACCCTAACCCTAACCCTAACCCTAACCCCTAAGCCTAACCCTAACCATAACCCTAACCCTAACCCTAACCCTAACCCTAACCCTAACCCTAACACTAACCCTAACCCTATACCTAACCCCAACCCTATCCCTAACCCTAACCCTAACCCCAACACTAACCCTAACCCCCACCCTAACCCTTAACCTAACCCCAACCCTAACCCTAAGCCTAACCCTAACCCTAACCCTAACCCCAACCCTAACCCTATACCTAACCCCAACCCTAACCCTAACCCCAACCCTAACCCTAACCCCAACCCTAACCGTAACCCTAACCCTAACCCTAACCCGAACCCGAACCCTAACCCTAACCCTAACCCTAACCCTAACCCTAACCCCAACCCTAACCCTAACCCCAACCCTAACCCTATCCCTAACCCTAACACTAACCCTAACCCCTACACTAACCCTATACCTAACTCAACCCTAACCCTAACCCCAACCCTAACCCTAACCCTAACCCTAACCCTAACCCTAACACTAACCCTAACCCCAACCCTAACCCTAACCCTAACCCTAACCCTAACCCTAACCCTAACCCTAACACTAACCCTAACCCTAACCTTAACCCTAACCCTAACCCTAACCCCAACCCTAACCCTAACCCTAACCCTATACCTAACTCAACCCTAACCCTAACCCCAACCCTAACCCTAACCCTAACCCTAACCCTAACCCTAACCCTAACCCCAACCCTAACCCTAACCCCAACCCTAACCCTAACCCTAACCCTAACCCCAACCCTAACCCTATACCTAACTCAACCCTAACCCTAACCCCAACCCTAACCCTAACCCTAACCCTAACACCAACCCTAACCCTAACCCTAACCCTAACCCTAACCCTAACCCCAACCCTAACCCTATACCTAACTCAACCCTAACCCCAACCCTAACCCTAACCCTAACACTAATCCTAACCCTAACCCCAACCCTAACCCTATACCTAACTCAACCCTAACCCTAACCCCAACCCTAACCCTAACCCTATCCCTAACCCTAACCCTATACCTAACCCCAACCCTAACCCTAACCCTAACCCTAACCCTAACCCCAACCCTTACCCTATACCTAACTCAACCCTAACCCTAACCCTATACCTAACCCCAACCCTAACCCTAACCCTAACCCTAACCCTAACCCTAACCCTAATCCTATACCAAACCCCAACCCTAACCCTAACCCTAACCCTAACCCTATACCTAACTCAACCCTAACCCTAACCCCAACCCTAACCCTAACCCTAACCCTAACCCTAACCCTAACCCCAACCCTAACCCTATACCTAACTCAACCCTAACCCTAACCCCAACCCTAACCCTAACCCTAACCCTAACACCAACCCTAACCCTAACCCTAACCCTAACCCTAACCCTAACCCTATACCTAACCCCAACCCTAACCCTAACCCTAACCCTAACACTAACCCCAACCCTAACCCTATACCTAACTCAACCCTAACCCTAACCCTATACCTAACCCCAACCCTAACCCTAACCCTAACCCTAACCCTAACCCTAACCCTAACCCTATACCAAACCCCAACCCTATCCCTAACCCTAACCCTAACCCTAACCCTAACCCCAACCCTAACCCCAACCCTAACCCTAACCCTAACCCTAACCCTAACCCTAACCCTATACCTAACCCCAACCCTAACGCTACCAAAACCCTAACACTAACCCCAACCCTAACATTATACCTAACTCAACCCTAACCCTAACCCTATACCTAACCCCAACCCTAACCCTAACCCTAACCCTAACCCTAACCCTAACCCTATAACAAACCCCAACCCTAACCCTAACCCTAACCCCAACCCTAACCCTAACCCCAACCCTAACCCTAACCCTAACCCTAACCCTAACCCTAACCCTAACCCTAACCCTAACCCTATACCTAACTCAACCCTAACCCTAACCCCAACCATAACCCTAACCCTAACCCTAACCCTAACCCTAACCCCAACCCTAACCCTGTACCTAACTCAACCCTAACCCTAACCCTAACCCTAATCCTAACCCTAACACTAACCCTAACCCTAACCCTAACCCCAACCCTAACCCTAACCCTAACCCTAACCCTAACCCCAATCCTAACCCTAACCCTAACCCTAACCCTAACCCCAACCCTAACCCCAACCCTAACCCTAACCCTAACCCTAACCCTAACCGCAACCCTAACCCTAACCCCAACCCTAACCCTAACCCTAACCCTATACCTAACTCAACCCTAACCCTAAACCCAACCCAAACCCTAACCCTAACCCTAACCCTAACCCCAACCCTAACCCTATACCTAACTCAACCCTAACCCTAACCCTAACCCTAACCCTAACCCTAACCCTATACCTAACTCAACCCTAACCCTAACCCTAACCCTAACCCTAACCCTAACCCTATACCTAACCCCAACCCTAACCCTAACCCTAAACCTAACTTTAACCCTAACCCTAACCCTAACCCTAACCCTAACCCTAACCCTAACCCCAACCCTAACCCTAACCCTAACCCTATACCTAACTCAACCCTAACCCTAACCCCAACCCTAACCCTAACCCTAACCCTAACCCTAACACTAACCCCAACCCTAACCCTAACCCCAACCCTAACCCTAACCCTAACCCCTTACCTAACTCAACCCTAACCCTAACCCCAACCCTAACCCTAACCCTAACCCTAACCCTAACCCTAACCCCAACCCTATACCTAACCCCAACCCTAACCCTAACCCTAACCCTATACCTAACTCAACCCTAACCCTAACCCCAACCCTAACCCTAACCCTAACCCCAACCCCAACCCTAACCCTATACCTAACTCAACCCTAACCCTAACCCTAACCCTAACCCTATACCTAACTCAACCCTAACCCTAACCCCAACCCTAACCCTAACCCTAACCCTAACCCTAACCCTAACCCTAACCCTATACCTAACCCCATCCCTAACCCTAACCCTAACCCTAATCCTAACATTAACCCTAACCCTAACCCTAACCCTAACCCCAACCCTAACCCTAACCCTAACCCTAACCCTAACCCTAACCCCAACCCTAACCCTAACCCTAACCCTAACCCTATACCTAACTCAACCCTAACCCTAACCCCAACCCTAACCCTAACCCTAACCCTAACTCTAACCCTAACCCTATCCCTAACCCCAACCCTAACCCTAACCCTAACCCTAACCCTAACCCTAACCCTAACCCCAAACCTAACCCTAACCCTAACCCTATACCTAACTCAACCCTGACCCTAACCCCAACCCTAACCCTAACCATAACCCTAACCCTAACCCTAACCCCAACCCTAACCCTAACCCCAACCCTAACCCTAACCCTAACCCTATACCTAACTCAACCCTAACCCTAACCCCAACCCTAACCCTAACCGTAACCCTATACCTAACCCCAACCCTAACCCTAACCCTAACCCTAACCCCTAAGCCTAACCCTAACCATAACCCTAACCCTAACCCTAACCCTAACCCTAACCCTAACCCTAACCCTAACACTAACCCTAACCCTATACCTAACCCCAACCCTATCCCTAACCCTAACCCCAACACTAACCCTAACCCCCACCCTAACCCTTAACCTAACCCCAACCCTAACCCTAACCCTAACCCTATACCTAACCCCAACCCTAACCCTAACCCTAACCCTAACCCTAACCCTAACCCTAACCCCAACCCTAACCCTAACCCTAACCCTAACCCTATACCTAACTCAACCCTAACCCTAACCCCAACCCTAACCCTAACCCTAACCCTAACCCCAACCCTAACCCTATACCTAACTCAACCCTAACCCTAACCCCAACCCTAACTCTAAACCTAACCCTAACACCAACCCTAACCCTAACCCTAACCCTAACCCTAACCCTATACCTAACCCCAACCCTAACCCTAACCCTAACCCTAACCCTAACACTAACCCCAACCCTAACCCTATACCTAACTCAACCCTAACCCTAACCCTAACCCTATACCTAACCCCAACCCTAACCCTAACCCTAACCCTAACCCTAACCCTAACCCTAACCCTAACCCTAACTCTATACCAAACCCCAA
>NC_139471.1:32935000-32950000 GCF_057233095.1 Heloderma suspectum | reverse complement strand
CCAAACCCTAACCCTAACCCTAACCCTAACCCTAACCCCAACCCTAACCCTATACCTAACTCAACCCTAAACCTAACCCTAACCCTAACCCCAACCCTAACCCTAACCCTAACCCTATACCTAACTCAACCCTAACCCTAACCCCAACCCTAACCCTAACCCTAACCCTATACCTAACCCCAACCCTAACCCTAACCCTAACCCTAACCCTAACCCTAACCCTAACCCTAACCCCAACCCTAACCCTAACCCTAACCCTAACCCTAACCCTAACCCTATACCTAACTCAACCCTAACCCTAACCCCAACCCTAACCCTAACCCTAACCCTAACCCTAACCCCAACCCTAACCCTATACCTAACTCAACCCTAACCCTAACCCCATCCCTAACCCTAAACCTAACCCTAACACCAACCCTAACCCTAACCCTAACCCTAACCCTAACCCTATACCTAACCCCAACCCTAACCCTAACCCTAACCCTAACACTAACCCCAACCCTAACCCTATACCTAACTCAACCCTAACCCTAACCCTATACCTAACCCCAACCCTAACCCTAACCCTAACCCTAACCCTAACCCTAACCCTATACCAAACCCCAACCCTAACCCTAACCCTAACCCTAACCCTAACCCCAACCCTAACCCCAACCCTAACCCTAACCCTAACCCTAACCCTAACCCTAACCCTATACCTAACCCCAACCCTAACGCTAACCCTAACCCTAACACTAACCCCAACCCTAACCCTATACCTAACTCAACCCTAACCCTAACCCTATACCTAACCCCAACCCTAACCCTAACCCTAACCCTAACCCTAACCCTATACCAAACCCCAACCCTAACCCTAACCCTAACCCCAACCCTAACCCTAACCCTAACCCTAACCCTAACCCCAACACTAACACTAACCCTAACCCTAACCCTAACCCTAACCCTAACCCCAACCCTAACCCTAACCCTAACCCTAACCCTAACCCTAACCCTAACCCTAACCCTATACCTAACTCAACCCTAACCCTAACCCCAACCCTAACCCTAACCCTAACCCTAACCCTAACCCTAACCCCAACCCTAACCCTATACCTAACTCAACCCTAACCCTAACCTTAACCCTAACCCTAACCCTAACACTAACCCTAACCCTAACCCTAACCCCAACCCTAACCCTAACCCTAACCCTAACCCTAACCCTAACCCTAACCCCAATCCTAACCCTAACCCTAACCCTAACCCTAACCCTAACCCCAACCCTAACCCCAACCCTAACCCTAACCCTAACCCTAACCCTAACCCTAACCCCAACCCTAACCCTAACCCCAACCCTAACCCTAACCCTAACCCTATACCTAACTCAACCCTAACCCTAAACCCAACCCAAACCCTAACCCTAACCCTAACCCTAACCCCAACCCTAACCCTATACCTAACTCAACCCTAACCCTAACCCTAACCCTAACCCTAACCCTAACCCTATACCTAACTCAACCCTAACCCTAACCCTAACCCTAACCCTAACCCTAACCCTATACCTAACCCCAACCCTAACCCTAACCCTAAACCTAACTTTAACCCTAACCCTAACCCTAACCCTAACCCTAACCCTAACCCTAACCCCAACCCTAACCCTAACCCTAACCCTATACCTAACTCAACCCTAACCCTAACCCCAACCCTAACCCTAACCCTAACCCTAACCCTAACCCTAACACTAACCCCAACCCTAACCCTAACCCCAACCCTAACCCTAACCCTAACCCCATACCTAACTCAACCCTAACCCTAACCCCAACCCTAACCCTAACCCTAACCCTAACCCTAACCCCAACACTATACCTAACCCCAACCCTAACCCTAACGCTAACCCTATACCTAACTCAACCCTAACCCTAACCCCAACCCTAACCCTAACCCTAACCCTAACCCTAACCCCAACCCTAACCCTATACCTAACTCAACCCTAACCCTAACCCTAACCCTAACCCTAACCCTAACCCTATACCTAACTCAACCCTAACCCTAACCCCAACCCTAACCCTAACCCTAACCCTAACCCTAACCCTAACCCTAACCCTATACCTAACCCCATCCCTAACCCTAACCCTAACCCTAACCCTAACCCTAACCCTAACCCTAACCCCAACCCTAACCCTAACCCTAACCCTAACCCTAACCCCAACCCTAACCCTAACCCTAACCCTAACCCTAACCCTATACCTAACTCAACCCTAACCCTAACCCCAACCCTAACCCTAACCCTAACCCTAACCCTAACCCTATACCTAACCCCAACCCTAACCCTAACCCTAACCCTAACCCTAACCCTAACCCTAACCCCAAACCTAACCCTAACCCTAACCCTATACCTAACTCAACCCTGACCCTAACCCCAACCCTAACCCTAACCATAACCCTAACCCTAACCCTAACCCCAACCCTAACCCTAACCCCAACCCTAACCCTAACCCTAACCCTAACCCTATACCTAACTCAACCCTAACCCTAACCCCAACCCTAACCCTAACCCTAACCCTAACCCTATACCTAACCCCAACCCTAACCCTAACCCTAACCCTAACCCTAACCCCTAAGCCTAACCCTAACCATAACCCTAACCCTAACCCTAACCCTAACGCTAACCCTAACCCTAACCCTAACACTAACCCTAACCCTATACCTAACCCCAACCCTATCCCTAACCCTAACCCTAACCCCAACACTAACCCTAACCCCCACCCTAACCCTTAACCTAACCCCAACCCTAACCCTAACCCTAACCCTATACCTAACCCCAACCCTAACCCTAACCCTAACCCTAACCCTAACCCTAACCCTAACCCCAACCCTAACCCTAACCCTAACCCTAACCCTAACCCTAACCCTATACCTAACTCAACCCTAACCCTAACCCCAACCCTAACCCTAACCCTAACCCTAACCCTAACCCTAACCCCAACCCTAACCCTATAGCTAACTCAACCCTAACCCTAACCCCAACCCTAACCCTAAACCTAACCCTAACACCAACCCTAACCCTAACCCTAACCCTAACCCTAACCCTATACCTAACCCCAACCCTAACCCTAACCCTAACCCTAACACTAACCCCAACCCTAACCCTATACCTAACTCAACCCTAACCCTAACCCTATACCTAACCCCAACCCTAACCCTAACCCTAACCCTAACCCTAACCCTAACCCTAACCCCAACCCTAACCCCAACCCCAACCCTAACCCTAACCCTAACCCTAACCCTAACCCTAACCCTAACCCTATACCTAACCCCAACCCTAACCCTAACCCTAACACTAACCCCAACCCTAACCCTATACCTAACTCAACCCTATCCCTAACCCTATACCTAACCCCAACCCTAACCCTAACCCTAACCCTAACCCTAACCCTAACCCTAACCCTAACGCTAACCCTAACCCTATACCAAACCCCAACCCTAACCCTAACCCTAACCCCAACCCTAACCCTAACCCTAACCCTAACCCTAACCCTAACCCTAACCCCAACACTAACACTAACCCTAACCCTAACCCTAACCCTAACCCTAACCCCAACCCTAACCCTAACCCTAACCCTAACCCTAACCCTAACCATAACCCTATACCTAACTCAACCCTAACCCTAACCCCAACCCTAACCCTAACCCTAACCCTAACCCTAACCCTAACCCCAACCCTAACCCTATACCTAACTCAACCCTAACCCTAACCCTAACCCTAATCCTAACCCTAACACTAACCCTAACCCTAACCCTAACACCAACCCTAACCCTAACCCTAACCCTAACCCTAACCCTAACCCCAATCCTAACCCTAACCCTAACCCTAACCCTAACCCTAACCCCAACCCTAACCCCAACCCTAACCCTAACCCTAACCCTAACCCTAACCCTAACCCCAACCCTAACCCTAACCCCAACCCTAACCCTAACCCTAACCCTATACCTAACTCAACCCTAACCCTAAACCCAACCCAAACCCTAACCCTAACCCTAACCCTAACCCCAACCCTAACCCTATACCTAACTCAACCCTAACCCTAACCCTAACCCTAACCCTAACCCTAACCCTAACCCTATACCTAACTCAACCCTAACCCTAACCCTAACCCTAACCCTAACCCTAACCCTAAACCTATACCTAACCCCAACCCTAACCCTAACCCTAAACCTAACTTTAACCCTAACCCTAACCCTAACCCTAACCCTAACCCCAACCCTAACCCTAACCCTAACCCTATACCTAACTCAACCCTAACCCTAACCCCAACCCTAACCCTAACCCTAACCCTAGCCCTAACACTAACCCCAACCCTAACCCCAACCCTAACCCTAACCCTAACCCCATACCTAAATCAACCCTAACCCTAACCCCAACCCTAACCCTAACCCTAACCCTAACCCTAACCCTAACCCTAACCCCAACCCTATACCTAACCCCAACCCTAACCCTAACCCTAACCCTATACCTAACTCAACCCTAACCCTAACCCCAACCCTAACCCTAACCCTAACCCTAACCCTAACCCCAACCCTAACCCTATACCTAACTCAACCCTAACCCTAACCCTAACCCTAACCCTAACCCTAACCCCAACCCTAACCCTAACCCTAACCCTAACCCTAACCCCAACCCTCACCCTAACCCTAACCCTAACCCTATACCTAACTCAACCCTAACCCTAACCCCAACCCTAACCCTAACCCTAACCCTAACCCTAACCCTATACCTAACCCCAACCCTAACCCTAACCCTAACCCTAACCCTAACCCTAACCCCAAACCTAACCCTAACCCTAACCCTATACCTAACTCAACCCTGACCCTAACCCCAACCCTAACCCTAACCATAACCCTAACCCTAACCCTAACCCTATACCTAACTCAACCCTAACCCTAACCCCAACCCTAACCCTAACCCTAACCCTAACCCTATACCTAACCCCAACCCTAACCCTAACCCTAACCCTAACCCCTAAGCCTAACCCTAACCATAACCCTAACCCTAACCCTAACCCTAACCCTAACCCTAACCCTAACACTAACCCTAACCCTATACCTAACCCCAACCCTATCCCTAACCCTAACCCTAACCCCAACACTAACCCTAACCCCCACCCTAACCCTTAACCTAACCCCAACCCTAACCCTAAGCCTAACCCTAACCCTAACCCTAACCCCAACCCTAACCCTATACCTAACCCCAACCCTAACCCTAACCCCAACCCTAACCCTAACCCCAACCCTAACCGTAACCCTAACCCTAACCCTAACCCGAACCCGAACCCTAACCCTAACCCTAACCCTAACCCTAACCCTAACCCCAACCCTAACCCTAACCCCAACCCTAACCCTATCCCTAACCCTAACACTAACCCTAACCCCTACACTAACCCTATACCTAACTCAACCCTAACCCTAACCCCAACCCTAACCCTAACCCTAACCCTAACCCTAACACTAACCCTAACCCCAACCCTAACCCTAACCCTAACCCTAACCCTAACCCTAACCCTAACACTAACCCTAACCCTAACCTTAACCCTAACCCTAACCCTAACCCCAACCCTAACCCTAACCCTAACCCTATACCTAACTCAACCCTAACCCTAACCCCAACCCTAACCCTAACCCTAACCCTAACCCTAACCCTAACCCCAACCCTAACCCTAACCCCAACCCTAACCCTAACCCTAACCCTAACCCCAACCCTAACCCTATACCTAACTCAACCCTAACCCTAACCCCAACCCTAACCCTAACCCTAACCCTAACACCAACCCTAACCCTAACCCTAACCCTAACCCTAACCCTAACCCTAACCCCAACCCTAACCCTATACCTAACTCAAACCTAACCCCAACCCTAACCCTAACCCTAACACTAATCCTAACCCTAACCCCAACCCTAACCCTATACCTAACTCAACCCTAACCCTAACCCCAACCCTAACCCTAACCCTATCCCTAACCCTAACCCTATACCTAACCCCAACCCTAACCCTAACCCTAACCCTAACCCTAACCCCAACCCTTACCCTATACCTAACTCAACCCTAACCCTAACCCTATACCTAACCCTAACCCTAACCCTAACCCTAACCCTAACCCTAACCCTAATCCTATACCAAACCCCAACCCTAACCCTAACCCTAACCCTAACCCTATACCTAACTCAACCCTAACCCTAACCCCAACCCTAACCCTAACCCTAACCCTAACCCTAACCCCAACCCTAACCCTATACCTAACTCAACCCTAACCCTAACCCCAACCCTAACCCTAACCCTAACCCTAACACCAACCCTAACCCTAACCCTAACCCTAACCCTAACCCTAACCCTATACCTAACCCCAACCCTAACCCTAACCCTAACCCTAACACTAACCCCAACCCTAACCCTATACCTAACTCAACCCTAACCCTAACCCTATACCTAACCCCAACCCTAACCCTAACCCTAACCCTAACCCTAACCCTAACCCTAACCCTATACCAAACCCCAACCCTAACCCTAACCCTAACCCTAACCCTAACCCTAACCCCAACCCTAACCCCAACCCTAACCCTAACCCTAACCCTAACCCTAACCCTATACCTAACCCCAACCCTAACGCTACCAAAACCCTAACACTAACCCCAACCCTAACATTATACCTAACTCAACCCTAACCCTAACCCTATACCTAACCCCAACCCTAACCCTAACCCTAACCCTAACCCTAACCCTAACCCTAACCCTAACCCTAACCCTATACCAAACCCCAACCCTAACCCTAACCCTAACCCCAACCCTAACCCTAACCCCAACCCTAACCCTAACCCTAACCCTAACCCTAACCCTAACCCTAACCCTAACCCTATACCTAACTCAACCCTAACCCTAACCCCAACCATAACCCTAACCCTAACCCTAACCCTAACCCTAACCCCAACCCTAACCCTGTACCTAACTCAACCCTAACCCTAACCCTAACCCTAATCCTAACCCTAACACTAACCCTAACCCTAACCCTAACCCCAACCCTAACCCTAACCCTAACCCTAACCCTAACCCCAATCCTAACCCTAACCCTAACCCTAACCCTAACCCCAACCCTAACCCCAACCCTAACCCTAACCCTAACCCTAACCCTAACCGCAACCCTAACCCTAACCCCAACCCTAACCCTAACCCTAACCCTATACCTAACTCAACCCTAACCCTAAACCCAACCCAAACCCTAACCCTAACCCTAACCCTAACCCCAACCCTAACCCTATACCTAACTCAACCCTAACCCTAACCCTAACCCTAACCCTAACCCTAACCCTATACCTAACTCAACCCTAACCCTAACCCTAACCCTAACCCTAACCCTAACCCTATACCTAACCCCAACCCTAACCCTAACCCTAAACCTAACTTTAACCCTAACCCTAACCCTAACCCTAACCCTAACCCTAACCCTAACCCTAACCCCAACCCTAACCCTAACCCTAACCCTATACCTAACTCAACCCTAACCCTAACCCCAACCCTAACCCTAACCCTAACCCTAACCCTAACACTAACCCCAACCCTAACCCTAACCCCAACCCTAACCCTAACCCTAACCCCTTACCTAACTCAACCCTAACCCTAACCCCAACCCTAACCCTAACCCTAACCCTAACCCTAACCCTAACCCCAACCCTATACCTAACCCCAACCCTAACCCTAACCCTAACCCTATACCTAACTCAACCCTAACCCTAACCCCAACCCTAACCCTAACCCTAACCCCAACCCCAACCCTAACCCTATACCTAACTCAACCCTAACCCTAACCCTAACCCTAACCCTATACCTAACTCAACCCTAACCCTAACCCCAACGCTAACCCTAACCCTAACCCTAACCCTAACCCTAACCCTAACCCTATACCTAACCCCATCCCTAACCCTAACCCTAACCCTAACCCTAACCTTAACCCTAACCCTAACCCTAACCCTAACCCCAACCCTAACCCTAACCCTAACCCTAACCCTAACCCTAACCCCAACCCTAACCCTAACCCTAACCCTAACCCTATACCTAACTCAACCCTAACCCTAACCCCAACCCTAACCCTAACCCTAACCCTAACTCTAACCCTAACCCTATCCCTAACCCCAACCCTAACCCTAACCCTAACCCTAACCCTAACCCTAACCCCAAACCTAACCCTAACCCTAACCCTATACCTAACTCAACCCTGACCCTAACCCCAACCCTAACCCTAACCATAACCCTAACCCTAACCCTAACCCCAACCCTAACCCTAACCCCAACCCTAACCCTAACCCTAACCCTATACCTAACTCAACCCTAACCCTAACCCCAACCCTAACCCTAACCGTAACCCTATACCTAACCCCAACCCTAACCCTAACCCTAACCCTAACCCCTAAGCCTAACCCTAACCATAACCCTAACCCTAACCCTAACCCTAACCCTAACCCTAACCCTAACCCTAACACTAACCCTAACCCTATACCTAACCCCAACCCTATCCCTAACCCTAACCCTAACCCCAACACTAACCCTAACCCCCACCCTAACCCTTAACCTAACCCCAACCCTAACCCTAACCCTAACCCTATACCTAACCCCAACCCTAACCCTAACCCTAACCCTAACCCTAACCCTAACCCTAACCCCAACCCTAACCCTAACCCTAACCCTAACCCTAACCCTAACCCTAACCCTATACCTAACTCAACCCTAACCCTAACCCCAACCCTAACCCTAACCCTAACCCTAACCCCAACCCTAACCCTATACCTAACTCAACCCTAACCCTAACCCCAACCCTAACTCTAAACCTAACCCTAACACCAACCCTAACCCTAACCCTAACCCTAACCCTAACCCTATACCTAACCCCAACCCTAACCCTAACCCTAACCCTAACACTAACCCCAACCCTAACCCTATACCTAACTCAACCCTAACCCTAACCCTAACCCTATACCTAACCCCAACCCTAACCCTAACCCTAACCCTAACCCTAACCCTAACCCTAACCCTAACCCTAACTCTATACCAAACCCCAACCCTAACCCTAACCCTAACCCTAACCCTAACCCTAACCCTAACCCCAACCCTAACCCCAACCCTAACCCTAACCCTAACCCTAACCCTAACCCTATACCTAACCCCAACCCTAACCCTAACCCTAACCCTAACACTAACCCCAACCCTAACCCTATACCTAACTCAACCCTAACCCTAACCCTAACCCTATACCTAACCCCAACCCTAACCCTAACCCTAACCCTAACCCTAACCCTAACCCTAACCCTAACCCTAACCCTATACCAAACCCCAACCCTAACCCTAACCCTAACCCCAACCCTAACCCTAACCCTAACCCTAACCCTAACCCTAACCCTAACCCCAACACTAACACTAACCCTAACCCTAACCCTAACCCTAACCCTAACCCCAACCCTAACCCTAACCCTAACCCTAACCCTAACCCTAACCCTATACCTAACTCAACCCTAACCCTAACCCCAACCCTAACCCTAACCCTAACCCTAACCCTAACCCTAACCCCAACCCTAACCCTATACCTAACTCAACCCTAACCCTAACCCTAACCCTAACCCTAACCCTAACACTAACCCTAACCCTAACCCTAACCCCAACCCTAACCCTAACCCTAACCCCAATCCTAACCCTAACCCTAACCCTAACCCTAACCCCAACCCTAACCCCAACCCTAACCCTAACCCTAACCCTAACCCTAACCCTAACCCTAACCCCAACCCTAACCCTAACCCCAACCCTAACCCTAACCCTAACCCTAACCCTATACCTAACTCAACCCTAACCCTAAACCCAACCCAAACCCTAACCCTAACCCTAACCCTAACCCCAACCCTAACCCTATACCTAACTCAACCCTAACCCTAACCCTAACCCTAACCATAACCCTAACCCTATACCTAACTCAACCCTAACCCTAACCCTAACCCTAACCCTAACCCTATACCTAACCCCAACCCTAACCCTAACCCTAAACCTAACTTTAACCCTAACCCTAACCCTAACCCTAACCCTAACCCCAACCCTAACCCTAACCCTAACCCTATACCTAACTCAACCCTAACCCTAACCCCAACCCTAACCCTAACCCTAACCCTAGCCCTAACACTAACCCCAACCCTAACCCTAACCCCAACCCTAACCCTAACCCTAACCCCATACCTAACTCAACCCTAACCCTAACCCCAACCCTAACCCTAACCCTAACCCTAACCCTAACCCCAACCCTATACCTAACCCCAACCCTAACCCTAACCCTAACCCTATACCTAACTCAACCCTAACCCTAACCCCAACCCTAACCCTAACCCTAACCCTAACCCTAACCCCAACCCTAACCCTATACCTAACTCAACCCTAACCCTAACCCTAACCCTAACCCTAACCCTAACCATAACCCTAACCCTAACCCTAACCCTATACCTAACTCAACCCTAACCCTAACCCCAACCCTAACCCTAACCCTAACCCTAACCCTATACCTAACCCCAACCCTAACCCTAACCCTAACCCTAACCCCTAAGCCTAACCCTAACCATAACCCTAACCCTAACCCTAACCCTAACCCTAACCCTAACCCTAACACTAACCCTAACCCTATACCTAACCCCAACCCTATCCCTAACCCTAACCCTAACCCCAACACTAACCCTAACCCCCACCCTAACCCTTAACCTAACCCCAACCCTAACCCTAAGCCTAACCCTAACCCTAACCCTAACCCCAACCCTAACCCTATACCTAACCCCAACCCTAACCCTAACCCCAACCCTAACCCTAACCCCAACCCTAACCGTAACCCTAACCCTAACCCTAACCCGAACCCGAACCCTAACCCTAACCCTAACCCTAACCCTAACCCTAACCCCAACCCTAACCCTAACCCCAACCCTAACCCTATCCCTAACCCTAACACTAACCCTAACCCCTACACTAACCCTATACCTAACTCAACCCTAACCCTAACCCCAACCCTAACCCTAACCCTAACCCTAACCCTAACACTAACCCTAACCCCAACCCTAACCCTAACCCTAACCCTAACCCTAACCCTAACACTAACCCTAACCCTAACCTTAACCCTAACCCTAACCCTAACCCCAACCCTAACCCTAACCCTAACCCTATACCTAACTCAACCCTAACCCTAACCCCAACCCTAACCCTAACCCTAACCCTAACCCTAACCCTAACCCCAACCCTAACCCTAACCCCAACCCTAACCCTAACCCTAACCCTAACCCCAACCCTAACCCTATACCTAACTCAACCCTAACCCTAACCCCAACCCTAACCCTAACCCTAACCCTAACACCAACCCTAACCCTAACCCTAACCCTAACCCTAACCCTAACCCTAACCCCAACCCTAACCCTATACCTAACTCAACCCTAACCCCAACCCTAACCCTAACCCTAACACTAATCCTAACCCTAACCCCAACCCTAACCCTATACCTAACTCAACCCTAACCCTAACCCCAACCCTAACCCTAACCCTATCCCTAACCCTAACCCTATACCTAACCCCAACCCTAACCCTAACCCTAACCCTAACCCCAACCCTTACCCTATACCTAACTCAACCCTAACCCTAACCCTATACCTAACCCCAACCCTAACCCTAACCCTAACCCTAACCCTAACCCTAACCCTAACCCTAATCCTATACCAAACCCCAACCCTAACCCTAACCCTAACCCTAACCCTATACCTAACTCAACCCTAACCCTAACCCCAACCCTAACCCTAACCCTAACCCTAACCCTAACCCCAACCCTAACCCTATACCTAACTCAACCCTAACCCTAACCCCAACCCTAACCCTAACCCTAACCCTAACACCAACCCTAACCCTAACCCTAACCCTAACCCTAACCCTAACCCTATACCTAACCCCAACCCTAACCCTAACCCTAACCCTAACACTAACCCCAACCCTAACCCTATACCTAACTCAACCCTAACCCTAACCCTATACCTAACCCCAACCCTAACCCTAACCCTAACCCTAACCCTAACCCTAACCCTATACCAAACCCCAACCCTAACCCTAACCCTAACCCTAACCCTAACCCTAACCCCAACCCTAACCCCAACCCTAACCCTAACCCTAACCCTAACCCTAACCCTAACCCTATACCTAACCCCAACCCTAACGCTACCAAAACCCTAACACTAACCCCAACCCTAACATTATACCTAACTCAACCCTAACCCTAACCCTATACCTAACCCCAACCCTAACCCTAACCCTAACCCTAACCCTAACCCTAACCCTAACCCTATACCAAACCCCAACCCTAACCCTAACCCTAACCCCAACCCTAACCCTAACCCCAACCCTAACCCTAACCCTAACCCTAACCCTAACCCTAACCCTAACCCTAACCCTAACCCTATACCTAACTCAACCCTAACCCTAACCCCAACCATAACCCTAACCCTAACCCTAACCCTAACCCTAACCCCAACCCTAACCCTGTACCTAACTCAACCCTAACCCTAACCCTAACCCTAATCCTAACCCTAACACTAACCCTAACCCTAACCCTAACCCCAACCCTAACCCTAACCCTAACCCTAACCCTAACCCCAATCCTAACCCTAACCCTAACCCTAACCCTAACCCCAACCCTAACCCCAACCCTAACCCTAACCCTAACCCTAACCCTAACCGCAACCCTAACCCTAACCCCAACCCTAACCCTAACCCTAACCCTATACCTAACTCAACCCTAACCCTAAACCCAACCCAAACCCTAACCCTAACCCTAACCCTAACCCCAACCCTAACCCTATACCTAACTCAACCCTAACCCTAACCCTAACCCTAACCCTAACCCTAACCCTATACCTAACTCAACCCTAACCCTAACCCTAACCCTAACCCTAACCCTAACCCTAACCCTAACCCTATACCTAACCCCAACCCTAACCCTAACCCTAAACCTAACTTTAACCCTAACCCTAACCCTAACCCTAACCCTAACCCTAACCCTAACCCTAACCCCAACCCTAACCCTAACCCTAACCCTATACCTAACTCAACCCTAACCCTAACCCCAACCCTAACCCTAACCCTAACCCTAACCCTAACACTAACCCCAACCCTAACCCTAACCCCAACCCTAACCCTAACCCTAACCCCTTACCTAACTCAACCCTAACCCTAACCCCAACCCTAACCCTAACCCTAACCCTAACCCTAACCCTAACCCCAACCCTATACCTAACCCCAACCCTAACCCTAACCCTAACCCTATACCTAACTCAACCCTAACCCTAACCCCAACCCTAACCCTAACCCTAACCCCAACCCCAACCCTAACCCTATACCTAACTCAACCCTAACCCTAACCCTAACCCTAACCCTATACCTAACTCAACCCTAACCCTAACCCCAACCCTAACCCTAACCCTAACCCTAACCCTAACCCTAACCCTAACCCTATACCTAACCCCATCCCTAACCCTAACCCTAACCCTAACCCTAACCTTAACCCTAACCCTAACCCTAACCCTAACCCCAACCCTAACCCTAACCCTAACCCTAACCCTAACCCTAACCCCAACCCTAACCCTAACCCTAACCCTAACCCTATACCTAACTCAACCCTAACCCTAACCCCAACCCTAACCCTAACCCTAACCCTAACTCTAACCCTAACCCTATCCCTAACCCCAACCCTAACCCTAACCCTAACCCTAACCCTAACCCTAACCCTAACCCCAAACCTAACCCTAACCCTAACCCTATACCTAACTCAACCCTGACCCTAACCCCAACCCTAACCCTAACCATAACCCTAACCCTAACCCTAACCCCAACCCTAACCCTAACCCCAACCCTAACCCTAACCCTAACCCTATACCTAACTCAACCCTAACCCTAACCCCAACCCTAACCCTAACCGTAACCCTATACCTAACCCCAACCCTAACCCTAACCCTAACCCTAACCCCTAAGCCTAACCCTAACCATAACCCTAACCCTAACCCTAACCCTAACCCTAACCCTAACCCTAACCCTAACACTAACCCTAACCCTATACCTAACCCCAACCCTATCCCTAACCCTAACCCTAACCCCAACACTAACCCTAACCCCCACCCTAACCCTTAACCTAACCCCAACCCTAACCCTAACCCTAACCCTATACCTAACCCCAACCCTAACCCTAACCCTAACCCTAACCCTAACCCTAACCCCAACCCTAACCCTAACCCTAACCCTAACCCTAACCCTAACCCTAACCCTATACCTAACTCAACCCTAACCCTAACCCCAACCCTAACCCTAACCCTAACCCTAACCCCAACCCTAACCCTATACCTAACTCAACCCTAACCCTAACCCCAACCCTAACTCTAAACCTAACCCTAACACCAACCCTAACCCTAACCCTAACCCTAACCCTAACCCTATACCTAACCCCAACCCTAACCCTAACCCTAACCCTAACACTAACCCCAACCCTAACCCTATACCTAACTCAACCCTAACCCTAACCCTAACCCTATACCTAACCCCAACCCTAACCCTAACCCTAACCCTAACCCTAACCCTAACCCTAACCCTAACCCTAACCCTAACTCTATACCAAACCCCAACCCTAACCCTAACCCTAACCCTAACCCTAACCCTAACCCTAACCCCAACCCTAACCCCAACCCTAACCCTAACCCTAACCCTAACCCTAACCCTATACCTAACCCCAACCCTAACCCTAACCCTAACCCTAACACTAACCCCAACCCTAACCCTATACCTAACTCAACCCTAACCCTAACCCTAACCCTATACCTAACCCCAACCCTAACCCTAACCCTAACCCTAACCCTAACCCTAACCCTATACCAAACCCCAACCCTAACCCTAACCCTAACCCCAACCCTAACCCTAACCCTAACCCTAACCCTAAC
>NC_139471.1:32930000-32932500 GCF_057233095.1 Heloderma suspectum | reverse complement strand
CCAAACCCCAACCCTAACCCTAACCCTAACCCCAACCCTAACCCTAACCCCAACCCTAACCCTAACCCTAACCCTAACCCTAACCCTAACCCTAACCCTAACCCTATACCTAACTCAACCCTAACCCTAACCCCAACCATAACCCTAACCCTAACCCTAACCCTAACCCTAACCCCAACCCTAACCCTGTACCTAACTCAACCCTAACCCTAACCCTAACCCTAATCCTAACCCTAACACTAACCCTAACCCTAACCCTAACCCCAACCCTAACCCTAACCCTAACCCTAACCCTAACCCCAATCCTAACCCTAACCCTAACCCTAACCCCAACCCTAACCCCAACCCTAACCCTAACCCTAACCCTAACCCTAACCGCAACCCTAACCCTAACCCCAACCCTAACCCTAACCCTAACCCTATACCTAACTCAACCCTAACCCTAAACCCAACCCAAACCCTAACCCTAACCCTAACCCTAACCCCAACCCTAACCCTACACCTAACTCAACCCTAACCCTAACCCTAACCCTAACCCTAACCCTAACCCTATACCTAACTCAACCCTAACCCTAACCCTAACCCTAACCCTAACCCTAACCCTATACCTAACCCCAACCCTAACCCTAACCCTAAACCTAACTTTAACCCTAACCCTAACCCTAACCCTAACCCTAACCCTAACCCTAACCCCAACCCTAACCCTAACCCTAACCCTATACCTAACTCAACCCTAACCCTAACCCCAACCCTAACCCTAACCCTAACCCTAACCCTAACACTAACCCCAACCCTAACCCTAACCCCAACCCTAACCCTAACCCTAACCCCTTACCTAACTCAACCCTAACCCTAACCCCAACCCTAACCCTAACCCTAACCCTAACCCTAACCCTAACCCCAACCCTATACCTAACCCCAACCCTAACCCTAACCCTAACCCTATACCTAACTCAACCCTAACCCTAACCCCAACCCTAACCCTAACCCTAACCCCAACCCCAACCCTAACCCTATACCTAACTCAACCCTAACCCTAACCCTAACCCTAACCCTATACCTAACTCAACCCTAACCCTAACCCCAACCCTAACCCTAACCCTAACCCTAACCCTAACCCTAACCCTATACCTAACCCCATCCCTAACCCTAACCCTAACCCTAATCCTAACATTAACCCTAACCCTAACCCTAACCCTAACCCCAACCCTAACCCTAACCCTAACCCTAACCCTAACCCCAACCCTAACCCTAACCCTAACCCTAACCCTATACCTAACTCAACCCTAACCCTAACCCCAACCCTAACCCTAACCCTAACCCTAACTCTAACCCTAACCCTATCCCTAACCCCAACCCTAACCCTAACCCTAACCCTAACCCTAACCCTAACCCTAACCCCAAACCTAACCCTAACCCTAACCCTATACCTAACTCAACCCTGACCCTAACCCCAACCCTAACCCTAACCATAACCCTAACCCTAACCCTAACCCCAACCCTAACCCTAACCCCAACCCTAACCCTAACCCTAACCCTATACCTAACTCAACCCTAACCCTAACCCCAACCCTAACCCTAACCGTAACCCTATACCTAACCCCAACCCTAACCCTAACCCTAACCCTAACCCCTAAGCCTAACCCTAACCATAACCCTAACCCTAACCCTAACCCTAACCCTAACCCTAACCCTAACCCTAACACTAACCCTAACCCTATACCTAACCCCAACCCTATCCCTAACCCTAACCCTAACCCCAACACTAACCCTAACCCCCACCCTAACCCTTAACCTAACCCCAACCCTAACCCTAACCCTAACCCTATACCTAACCCCAACCCTAACCCTAACCCTAACCCTAACCCTAACCCTAACCCTAACCCCAACCCTAACCCTAACCCTAACCCTAACCCTAACCCTAACCCTAACCCTATACCTAACTCAACCCTAACCCTAACCCCAACCCTAACCCTAACCCTAACCCTAACCCCAACCCTAACCCTATACCTAACTCAACCCTAACCCTAACCCCAACCCTAACTCTAAACCTAACCCTAACACCAACCCTAACCCTAACCCTAACCCTAACCCTAACCCTATACCTAACCCCAACCCTAACCCTAACCCTAACCCTAACACTAACCCCAACCCTAACCCTATACCTAACTCAACCCTAACCCTAACCCTAACCCTATACCTAACCCCAACCCTAACCCTAACCCTAACCCTAACCCTAACCCTAACCCTAACCCTAACCCTAACTCTATACCAAACCCCAACCCTAACCCTAACCCTAACCCTAACCCTAACCCTAACCCTAACCCTAACCCCAACCCTAACCCCAACCCTAACCCTAACCCTAACCCTAACCCTAACCCTAACCCTATACCTAACCCCAACCCTAACCCTAACCCTAACACTAACCCCAACCCTAACCCTATACCTAACTCAACCCTAACCCTAACCCTAACCCTATACCTAACCCCAACCCTAACCC
>NC_139471.1:32917500-32922500 GCF_057233095.1 Heloderma suspectum | reverse complement strand
CCTAACCCTAACCCTAACACTAACCCTAACCCTATACCTAACCCCAACCCTATCCCTAACCCTAACCCTAACCCCAACACTAACCCTAACCCCCACCCTAACCCTTAACCTAACCCCAACCCTAACCCTAACCCTAACCCTATACCTAACCCCAACCCTAACCCTAACCCTAACCCTAACCCTAACCCTAACCCTAACCCTAACCCCAACCCTAACCCTAACCCTAACCCTAACCCTAACCCTAACCCTAACCCTATACCTAACTCAACCCTAACCCTAACCCCAACCCTAACCCTAACCCTAACCCTAACCCTAACCCTAACCCTAACCCCAACCCTAACCCTATAGCTAACTCAACCCTAACCCTAACCCCAACCCTAACCATAAACCTAACCCTAACACCAACCCTAACCCTAACCCTAACCCTAACCCTAACCCTATACCTAACCCCAACCCTAACCCTAACCCTAACCCTAACACTAACCCCAACCCTAACCCTATACCTAACTCAACCCTAACCCTAACCCTATACCTAACCCCAACCCTAACCCTAACCCTAACCCTAACCCTAACCCTAACCCTAACCCCAACCCTAAACCCAACCCCAACCCTAACCCTAACCCTAACCCTAACCCTAACCCTAACCCTAACCCTATACCTAACCCCAACCCTAACCCTAACCCTAACCCTAACACTAACCCCAACCCTAACCCTATACCTAACTCAACCCTATCCCTAACCCTATACCTAACCCCAACCCTAACCCTAACCCTAACCCTAACCCTAACCCTAACCCTAACGCTAACCCTAACCCTATACCAAACCCCAACCCTAACCCTAACCCTAACCCCAACCCTAACCCTAACCCTAACCCTAACCCTAACCCTAACCCTAACCCTAACCCCAACACTAACACTAACCCTAACCCTAACCCTAACCCTAACCCTAACCCCAACCCTAACCCTAACCCTAACCCTAACCCTAACCCTAACCCTAACCCTAACCATAACCCTATACCTAACTCAACCCTAACCCTAACCCCAACCCTAACCCTAACCCTAACCCTAACCCTAACCCCAACCCTAACCCTATACCTAACTCAACCCTAACCCTAACCCTAACCCTAATCCTAACCCTAACACTAACCCTAACCCTAACCCTAACCCCAACCCTAACCCTAACCCTAACCCTAACCCTAACCCTAACCCCAATCCTAACCCTAACCCTAACCCTAACCCTAACCCTAACCCCAACCCTAACCCCAACCCTAACCCTAACCCTAACCCTAACCCTAACCCTAACCCCAACCCTAACCCTAACCCCAACCCTAACCCTAACCCTAACCCTATACCTAACTCAACCCTAACCCTAAACCCAACCCAAACCCTAACCCTAAACCTAACCCTAACCCCAACCCTAACCCTATACCTAACTCAACCCTAACCCTAACCCTAACCCTAACCCTAACCCTAACCCTAACCCTATACCTAACTCAACCCTAACCCTAACCCTAACCCTAACCCTAACCCTAACCCTAAACCTATACCTAACCCCAACCCTAACCCTAACCCTAAACCTAACTTTAACCCTAACCCTAACCCTAACCCTAACCCTAACCCTAACCCCAACCCTAACCCTAACCCTAACCCTATACCTAACTCAACCCTAACCCTAACCCCAACCCTAACCCTAACCCTAACCCTAGCCCTAACACTAACCCCAACCCTAACCCTAACCCCAACCCTAACCCTAACCCTAACCCCATACCTAAATCAACCCTAACCCTAACCCCAACCCTAACCCTAACCCTAACCCTAACCCTAACCCTAACCCTAACCCCAACCCTATACCTAACCCCAACCCTAACCCTAACCCTAACCCTATACCTAACTCAACCCTAACCCTAACCCCAACCCTAACCCTAACCCTAACCCTAACCCTAACCCCAACCCTAACCCTATACCTAACTCAACCCTAACCCTAACCCTAACCCTAACCCTAACCCTAACCCCAACCCTAACCCTAACCCTAACCCTAACCCTAACCCCAACCCTCACCCTAACCCTAACCCTAACCCTATACCTAACTCAACCCTAACCCTAACCCCAACCCTAACCCTAACCCTAACCCTAACCCTAACCCTATACCTAACCCCAACCCTAACCCTAACCCTAACCCTAACCCTAACCCTAACCCCAAACCTAACCCTAACCCTAACCCTATACCTAACTCAACCCTGACCCTAACCCCAACCCTAACCCTAACCATAACCCTAACCCTAACCCTAACCCTAACCCTATACCTAACTCAACCCTAACCCTAACCCCAACCCTAACCCTAACCCTAACCCTAACCCTATACCTAACCCCAACCCTAACCCTAACCCTAACCCTAACCCCTAAGCCTAACCCTAACCATAACCCTAACCCTAACCCTAACCCTAACCCTAACCCTAACCCTAACACTAACCCTAACCCTATACCTAACCCCAACCCTATCCCTAACCCTAACCCTAACCCCAACACTAACCCTAACCCCCACCCTAACCCTTAACCTAACCCCAACCCTAACCCTAAGCCTAACCCTAACCCTAACCCTAACCCCAACCCTAACCCTATACCTAACCCCAACCCTAACCCTAACCCCAACCCTAACCCTAACCCCAACCCTAACCGTAACCCTAACCCTAACCCTAACCCGAACCCGAACCCTAACCCTAACCCTAACCCTAACCCTAACCCTAACCCCAACCCTAACCCTAACCCCAACCCTAACCCTATCCCTAACCCTAACACTAACCCTAACCCCTACACTAACCCTATACCTAACTCAACCCTAACCCTAACCCCAACCCTAACCCTAACCCTAACCCTAACCCTAACACTAACCCTAACCCCAACCCCAACCCTAACCCTAACCCTAACCCTAACCCTAACCCTAACCCTAACACTAACCCTAACCCTAACCTTAACCCTAACCCTAACCCTAACCCCAACCCTAACCCTAACCCTAACCCTATACCTAACTCAACCCTAACCCTAACCCCAACCCTAACCCTAACCCTAACCCTAACCCTAACCCTAACCCTAACCCCAACCCTAACCCTAACCCCAACCCTAACCCTAACCCTAACCCTAACCCCAACCCTAACCCTATACCTAACTCAACCCTAACCCTAACCCCAACCCTAACCCTAACCCTAACCCTAACACCAACCCTAACCCTAACCCTAACCCTAACCCTAACCCTAACCCTAACCCCAACCCTAACCCTATACCTAACTCAACCCTAACCCCAACCCTAACCCTAACCCTAACACTAATCCTAACCCTAACCCCAACCCTAACCCTATACCTAACTCAACCCTAACCCTAACCCCAACCCTAACCCTAACCCTATCCCTAACCCTAACCCTATACCTAACCCCAACCCTAACCCTAACCCTAACCCTAACCCTAACCCCAACCCTTACCCTATACCTAACTCAACCCTAACCCTAACCCTATACCTAACCCCAACCCTAACCCTAACCCTAACCCTAACCCTAACCCTAACCCTAATCCTATACCAAACCCCAACCCTAACCCTAACCCTAACCCTATACCTAACTCAACCCTAACCCTAACCCCAACCCTAACCCTAACCCTAACCCTAACCCTAACCCTAACCCCAACCCTAACCCTATACCTAACTCAACCCTAACCCTAACCCCAACCCTAACCCTAACCCTAACCCTAACACCAACCCTAACCCTAACCCTAACCCTAACCCTAACCCTAACCCTATACCTAACCCCAACCCTAACCCTAACCCTAACCCTAACACTAACCCCAACCCTAACCCTATACCTAACTCAACCCTAACCCTAACCCTATACCTAACCCCAACCCTAACCCTAACCCTAACCCTAACCCTAACCCTAACCCTATACCAAACCCCAACCCTAACCCTAACCCTAACCCTAACCCTAACCCTAACCCCAACCCTAACCCCAACCCTAACCCTAACCCTAACCCTAACCCTAACCCTAACCCTATACCTAACCCCAACCCTAACGCTACCAAAACCCTAACACTAACCCCAACCCTAACATTATACCTAACTCAACCCTAACCCTAACCCTATACCTAACCCCAACCCTAACCCTAACCCTAACCCTAACCCTAACCCTAACCCTAACCCTAACCCTATACCAAACCCCAACCCTAACCCTAACCCTAACCCCAACCCTAACCCTAACCCCAACCCTAACCCTAACCCTAACCCTAACCCTAACCCTAACCCTAACCCTAACCCTAACCCTAACCCTATACCTAACTCAACCCTAACCCTAACCCCAACCATAACCCTAACCCTAACCCTAACCCTAACCCTAACCCCAACCCTAACCCTGTACCTAACTCAACCCTAACCCTAACCCTAACCCTAATCCTAACCCTAACACTAACCCTAACCCTAACCCTAACCCCAACCCTAACCCTAACCCTAACCCTAACCCTAACCCCAATCCTAACCCTAACCCTAACCCTAACCCTAACCCCAACCCTAACCCCAACCCTAACCCTAACCCTAACCCTAACCCTAACCGCAACCCTAACCCTAACCCCAACCCTAACCCTAACCCTAACCCTATACCTAACTCAACCCTAACCCTAAACCCAACCCAAACCCTAACCCTAACCCTAACCCTAACCCCAACCCTAACCCTATACCTAACTCAACCCTAACCCTAACCCTAACCCTAACCCTAACCCTAACCCTATACCTAACTCAACCCTAACCCTAACCCTAACCCTAACCCTAACCCTAACCCTATACCTAACCCCAACCCTAACCCTAACCCTAAACCTAACTTTAACCCTAACCCTAACCCTAACCCTAACCCTAACCCTAACCCTAACCCCAACCCTAACCCTAACCCTAACCCTATACCTAACTCAACCCTAACCCTAACCCCAACCCTAACCCTAACCCTAACCCTAACCCTAACACTAACCCCA
>NC_139471.1:32900000-32905000 GCF_057233095.1 Heloderma suspectum | reverse complement strand
TAACCCTAACCCCAACCCTAACCCTAACCCCAACCCTAACCCTAAGCCTAACCCTATACCTAACTCAACCCTAACCCTAACCCCAACCCAAACCCTAACCCTAACCCTAACCCTAACCCCAACACTAACCCTATACCTAACTCAACCCTAACCCTAACCCTAACCCTAACCCTAACCCTAACCCTATACCTAACTCAACCCTAAACCTAACCCCAACCCTAACCCTAACCCTAACCCTAACCCTAACCCTAACCCTATACCTAACCCCAACCCCAACCCTAACCCTAACCCTAACCCTAACTTTAACCCTAACCCTAACCCTAACCCTAACCCTAACCCTAACCCCAACCCTAACCCTAACCCTAACCCTATACCTAACTCAACCCTAACCCTAACCCCAACCCTAACCCTAACCCTAACCCTAACCCTAACCCTAACCCTAACCCCAACCCTAACCCCAACCCTAACCCTAACCCTAACCCTAACCCTAACCCTAACCCCAACCCTAACCCTAACCCCAACCCTAACCCTAAGCCTAACCCTATACCTAACTCAACCCTAACCCTAACCCCAACCCAAACCCTAACCCTAACCCTAACCCTAACCCCAACCCTAACCCTAACCCTAACCCTATACCTAACTCAACCCTAACCCTAAACCCAACCCAAACCCTAACCCTAACCCTAACCCCAACCCTAACCCTATACCTAACTCAACCCTAACCCTAACCCTAACCCTAACCCTAACCCTAACCCTAACCCTATACCTAACTCAACCCTAACCCTAACCCTAACCCTAACCCTAACCCTAACCCTATACCTAACCCCAACCCTAACCCTAACCCTAAACCTAACTTTAACCCTAACCCTAACCCTAACCCTAACCCTAACCCTAACCCCAACCCTAACCCTAACCCTAACCCTATACCTAACTCAACCCTAACCCTAACCCCAACCCTAACCCTAACCCCAACCCTAACCCTAACCCTAACCCCTTACCTAACTCAACCCTAACCCTAACCCCAACCCTAACCCTAACCCTAACCCTAACCCCAACCCTAACCCTAACCCTAACCCTAACCCTAACCCTAACCCTAACCCTAACCCTAACCCTATACCAAACCCCAACCCTAACCCTAACCCTAACCCCAACCCTAACCCTAACCCTAACCCTAACCCTAACCCTAACCCTAACCCCAACACTAACACTAACCCTAACCCTAACCCTAACCCTAACCCTAACCCCAACCCTAACCCTAACCCTAACCCTAACCCTAACCCTAACCCTATACCTAACTCAACCCTAACCCTAACCCCAACCCTAACCCTAACCCTAACCCTAACCCTAACCCTAACCCCAACCCTAACCCTATACCTAACTCAACCCTAACCCTAACCCTAACCCTAACCCTAACCCTAACACTAACCCTAACCCTAACCCTAACCCCAACCCTAACCCTAACCCTAACCCTAACCCTAACCCCAATCCTAACCCTAACCCTAACCCTAACCCTAACCCCAACCCTAACCCCAACCCTAACCCTAACCCTAACCCTAACCCTAACCCTAACCCCAACCCTAACCCTAACCCCAACCCTAACCCTAACCCTAACCCTAACCCTATACCTAACTCAACCCTAACCCTAAACCCAACCCAAACCCTAACCCTAACCCTAACCCTAACCCCAACCCTAACCCTATACCTAACTCAACCCTAACCCTAACCCTAACCCTAACCATAACCCTAACCCTATACCTAACTCAACCCTAACCCTAACCCTAACCCTAACCCTAACCCTATACCTAACCCCAACCCTAACCCTAACCCTAAACCTAACTTTAACCCTAACCCTAACCCTAACCCTAACCCTAACCCCAACCCTAACCCTAACCCTAACCCTATACCTAACTCAACCCTAACCCTAACCCCAACCCTAACCCTAACCCTAACCCTAGCCCTAACACTAACCCCAACCCTAACCCTAACCCCAACCCTAACCCTAACCCTAACCCCATACCTAACTCAACCCTAACCCTAACCCCAACCCTAACCCTAACCCTAACCCTAACCCTAACCCCAACCCTATACCTAACCCCAACCCTAACCCTAACCCTAACCCTATACCTAACTCAACCCTAACCCTAACCCCAACCCTAACCCTAACCCTAACCCTAACCCTAACCCCAACCCTAACCCTATACCTAACTCAACCCTAACCCTAACCCTAACCCTAACCCTAACCCCAACCCTAACACTAACCCTAACCCTAACCCTAACCCTAACCCTAACCCCAACCCTAACCCTAACCCTAACCCAAACCCTAACCCTAACCCTAACCCTATACCTAACTCAACCCTAACCCTAACTCCAACCCTAACCCTAACCCTAACCCTAACCCTAACCCCAACCCTAACCCTATACCTAACTCAACCCTAACCCTAACCCTAACCCTAACCCTATCCCTAACACTAACCCTAACCCTAACCCTAACCCCAACCCTAACCCTAACCCTAACCCTAACCCTAACCCCAACCCTAACCCTAACCCTAACCCTAACCCTAACCCTAACCCTAACCCCAACCCTAACCCCAACCCTAACCCTAACCCTAACCCTAACCCTAACCCTAACCCCAACCCTAACCCTAACCCCAACCCTAACCCTAAGCCTAACCCTATACCTAACTCAACCCTAACCCTAAACCCAACCCAAACCCTAACCCTAACCCTAACCCTAACCCTAACCCCAACCCTAACCCTAACCCTAACCCTAAACCTAACCCTATACCTAACCCCAACCCTTACCCTAACCCCAACCCTTACCCTAACCCTAACCCTAACCCTAACCCTAACCCTAACTTTAACCCTAACCCTAACCCTAACCCCAACCCTATACCTAACCCCAACCCTAACCCTAACCCTAACCCTATACCTAACTCAACCCTAACCCTAACCCCAACCCTAACTCAACCCTAACCCTAACCCCAACCCTAACCCTAACCCTAAACCTAACCCTAACCCCAACCCTAACCCTAACCCCAACCCTAACCCTAACCCTAACCCTATACCTAACTCAACCCTAACCCTAACCCCAACCCTAACCCTAACCCTAACCCTAACCCTAACCCTAACCCTATACCTAACCCCAACCCTAACCCTAACCCTAACCCTAACCCTAACCCTAACCCCAACCCTAACCCTAACCCTAACCCTAACCCTAACCCCAACCCTAACCCTATACCTAACTCAACCCTAACCCTAACCCCAACCCTAACCCTAACCCTAACCCTAACACCAACCCTAACCTTAACCCTAACCCTAACCCTAACCCTAACCCTAACCCTAACCCTAACCCTAACCCTAACCCCAACCCTTACCCTATACCTAACTCAACCCTAACCCTAACCCTATACCTAACCCCAACCCTTACCCTAACCCTAACCCTAACCATAACCTAACCCTAACCCTAACCCTATACCAAACCCCAACCCTAACCCTAACCCTAACCCTAACCCTATACCTAACTCAGCCCTAACCCTAACCCCAACCCGAACCCTAACCCTAACCCTAACCGTAACCCTAACCCTAACCCCAACCCTAACCCTATACCTAACTCAACCCTAACCCTAACCCCAACCCTAACCCTAACCCTAACCCTAACACCAACACTAACCCTAACCCTAACCCTAACCCTAACCCTAACCCTATACCTAACCCCAACCCTAACCCTAACCCTAACCCTAACCCTAACCCCAACCCTAACCCTATACCTAACTCAACCCTAACCCTAACCCAATACCTAACCCCAACCCTAACCCTAACCCTAACCCTAACCCTAACCCTAAGCCTATAACTAACCCCAACCCTAACCCTAACCCTAACCCTATCCCTAACCCTAACCCCAACCCTAACCCTAACCCTAACCCTAACCCTAACCCTAACCCCAACCCTAACCCTAACCCTAACCCTAACCCTAACCCTATACCTAACTCAACCCTAACGCTAACCCCAACCCTAACCCTAACCCAAACTCTAACCCTAACCCTAACCCTAACCCTAACCCCAAACCTAACCCTATACCTAACTCAACCCTAACCCTAACCCTAACCCTAACCCTAACCCTAACCCCAACCCTAACCCTAACCCTAACCCTAACCCTAACCCCAACCCTAACCCTAACCCTAACCCTAACCCTAACCCTATACCTCACCCCAACCCTTACCCTAACCCCAACCCTTACCCTAACCCTAACCCTAACCCTAACCCTAACTTTAACCCTAACCCTAACCCTAACCCCAACCCTATACCTAACCCCAACCCTAACCCTAACCCTATACCTAACTCAACCCTAACCCTAACCCCAACCCTAACCCTAACCCTAACCCTAACCCCAACCCTAACCCTATACCTAACTCAACCCTAACCCTAACCCTAACCCTAACCCTAACCCTAACCCTAACCCTAACCCTATACCTAACTCAACCCTAACCCTAACCCCAACCCTAACCCTAACCCTAACCCTAACCCCAACCCTAACCCTAACCCTAACCCTAACCCTAACCCTAACCCTAACCCTATACCTAACTCAACCCTAACCCTAACCCCAACCCTAACCCTAACCCTAACCCTAACCCTAACCCTAACCCTAACCCTAACCCCAACCCTAACCCTATACCTAACTCAACCCTAAACCTAACCCTAACCCTAACCCTAACCCTAACCCTATACCTAACTCAACCCTAACCCTAACCCCAACCCTAACCCTAACCCTAACCCTATACCTAACCCCAACCCTTACCCTAACCCCAACCCTTACCCTAACCCTAACCCTAACCCTAACCCTAACCCTAACTTTAACCCTAACCCTAACCCTATCCCCAACCCTATACCTAACCCCAACCCTAACCCTAACCCTAACCCTATACCTAACTCAACCCTAACCCTAACCCCAACCCTAACCCTAACCCTAACCCTAACCCCAACCCTAACCCTATACCTAACTC
>NC_139471.1:32835000-32840000 GCF_057233095.1 Heloderma suspectum | reverse complement strand
CCCTAACCCCAATCCTAACCCTAACCCTAACCCTAACCCTAACCCCAACCCTAACCCCAACCCTAACCCTAACCCTAACCCTAACCCTAACCCTAACCCCAACCCTAACCCTAACCCCAACCCTAACCCTAACCCTAACCCTATACCTAACTCAACCCTAACCCTAAACCCAACCCAAACCCTAACCCTAACCCTAACCCTAACCCCAACCCTAACCCTATACCTAACTCAACCCTAACCCTAACCCTAACCCTAACCCTAACCCTATACCTAACTCAACCCTAACCCTAACCCTAACCCTAACCCTAACCCTAACCCTAACCCTATACCTAACCCCAACCCTAACCCTAACCCTAAACCTAACTTTAACCCTTATCCTAACCCTAACCCTAACCCTAACCCTAACCCCAACCCTAACCCTAACCCTAACCCTATACCTAACTCAACCCTAACCCTAACCCCAACCCTAACCCTAACCCTAACCCTAGCCCTAACACTAACCCCAACCCTAACCCTAACCCCAACCCTAACCCTAACCCTAACCCCATACCTAAATCAACCCTAACCCTAACCCCAACCCTAACCCTAACCCTAACCCTAACCCTAACCCTAACCCCAACCCTATACCTAACCCCAACCCTAACCCTAACCCTAACCCTATACCTAACTCAACCCTAACCCTAACCCCAACCCTAACCCTAACCCTAACCCTAACCCTAACCCCAACCCTAACCCTATACCTAACTCAACCCTAACCCTAACCCTAACCCTAACCCTAACCCTAACCCTAACCCCAACCCTAACCCTAACCCTAACCCTAACCCCAACCCTAACCCTAACCCTAACCCTAACCCTATACCTAACTCAACCCTAACCCTAACCCCAACCCTAACCCTAACCCTAACCCTAACCCTAACCCTAACCCTAACCCTATACCTAACCCCAACCCTAACCCTAACCCTAACCCTAACCCTAACCCTAACCCTAACCCTAACCCCAAACCTAACCCTAACCCTAACCCTATACCTAACTCAACCCTGACCCTAACCCCAACCCTAACCCTAACCATAACCCTAACCCTAACCCTAACCCCAACCCTAACCCTAACCCCAACCCTAACCCTAACCCTAACCCTATACCTAACTCAACCCTAACCCTAACCCCAACCCTAACCCTAACCCTAACCCAAACCCTATACCTAACCCCAACCCTAACCCTAACCCTAACCCTAACCCTAACCCCTAAGCCTAACCCTAACCCTAACCCTAACCCTAACCCTAACCCTAACCCTAACCCTAACCCTAACACTAACCCTAACCCTATACCTAACCCCAACCCTATCCCTAACCCTAACCCTAACCCCAACACTAACCCTAACCCCCACCCTAACCCTTAACCTAACCCCAACCCTAACCCTAACCCTAACCCTAACCCTAACCCTAACCCCAACCCTAACCCTATACCTAACCCCAACCCTAACCCTAACCCCAACCCTAACCCTAACCCCAACCCTAACCGTAACCCTAACCCTAACCCTAACCCTAACCCGAACCCGAACCCTAACCCTAACCCTAACCCTAACCCTAACCCTAACCCTAACCCCAACCCTAACCCTAACCCCAACCCCAACCCTAACCCTATCCCTAACCCTAACACTAACCCTAACCCCTACACTAACCCTATACCTAACTCAACCCTAACCCTAACCCCAACCCTAACCCTAACCCTAACCCTAACCCTAACCCTAACCCCAACCCTAACCCTAACCCTAACCCTAACCCTAACCCTAACCCCAACCCTAACCCTATACCTAACTCAACCCTAACCCTAACCCCAACCCTAACCCTAAACCTAACCCTAACACCAACCCTAACCCTAACCCTAACCCTAACCCTATACCTAACCCCAACCCTAACCCTAACCCTAACCCTAACACTAACCCCAACCCTAACCCTATACCTAACTCAACCCTAACCCTAACCCTATACCTAACCCCAACCCTAACCCTAACCCTAACCCTAACCCTAACCCTAACCCTAACCCTAACCCTATACCAAACCCCAACCCTAACCCTAACCCTAACCCTAACCCTAACCCTAACCCCAACCCTAACCCCAACCCTAACCCTAACCCTAACCCTAACCCTAACCCTAACCCTATACCTAACCCCAACCCTAACCCTAACCCTAACCCTAACACTAACCCCAACCCTAACCCTATACCTAACTCAACCCTATCCCTAACCCTATACCTAACCCCAACCCTAACCCTAACCCTAACCCTAACCCTAACCCTAACCCTAACGCTAACCCTAACCCTATACCAAACCCCAACCCTAACCCTAACCCTAACCCCAACCCTAACCCTAACCCTAACCCTAACCCTAACCCCAACACTAACACTAACCCTAACCCTAACCCTAACCCTAACCCTAACCCCAACCCTAACCCTAACCCTAACCCTAACCCTAACCCTAACCCTAACCATAACCCTATACCTAACTCAACCCTAACCCTAACCCCAACCCTAACCCTAACCCTAACCCTAACCCTAACCCTAACCCCAACCCTAACCCTATACCTAACTCAACCCTAACCCTAACCCTAACCCTAATCCTAACCCTAACACTAACCCTAACCCTAACCCTAACCCCAACCCTAACCCTAACCCTAACCCTAACCCTAACCCTAACCCTAACCCCAATCCTAACCCTAACCCTAACCCTAACCCTAACCCTAACCCCAACCCTAACCCCAACCCTAACCCTAACCCTAACCCTAACCCTAACCCTAACCCCAACCCTAACCCTAACCCCAACCCTAACCCTAACCCTAACCCTATACCTAACTCAACCCTAACCCTAAACCCAACCCAAACCCTAACCCTAACCCTAACCCTAACCCCAACCCTAACCCTATACCTAACTCAACCCTAACCCTAACCCTAACCCTAACCCTAACCCTAACCCTATACCTAACTCAACCCTAACCCTAACCCTAACCCTAACCCTAACCCTAACCCTAACCCTATACCTAACCCCAACCCTAACCCTAACCCTAAACCTAACTTTAACCCTAACCCTAACCCTAACCCTAACCCTAACCCTAACCCCAACCCTAACCCTAACCCTAACCCTATACCTAACTCAACCCTAACCCTAACCCCAACCCTAACCCTAACCCTAACCCTAGCCCTAACACTAACCCCAACCCTAACCCTAACCCCAACCCTAACCCTAACCCTAACCCCATACCTAAATCAACCCTAACCCTAACCCCAACCCTAACCCTAACCCTAACCCTAACCCTAACCCTAACCCCAACCCTATACCTAACCCCAACCCTAACCCTAACCCTAACCCTATACCTAACTCAACCCTAACCCTAACCCCAACCCTAACCCTAACCCTAACCCTAACCCTAACCCCAACCCTAACCCTATACCTAACTCAACCCTAACCCTAACCCTAACCCTAACCCTAACCCTAACCCCAACCCTAACCCTAACCCTAACCCTAACCCCAACCCTAACCCTAACCCTAACCCTAACCCTATACCTAACTCAACCCTAACCCTAACCCCAACCCTAACCCTAACCCTAACCCTAACCCTAACCCTATACCTAACCCCAACCCTAACCCTAACCCTAACCCTAACCCTAACCCTAACCCCAAACCTAACCCTAACCCTAACCCTATACCTAACTCAACCCTGACCCTAACCCCAACCCTAACCCTAACCATAACCCTAACCCTAACCCTAACCCCAACCCTAACCCTAACCCCAACCCTAACCCTAACCCTAACCCTAACCCTATACCTAACTCAACCCTAACCCTAACCCCAACCCTAACCCTAACCCTAACCCTAACCCTATACCTAACCCCAACCCTAACCCTAACCCTAACCCTAACCCTAACCCCTAAGCCTAACCCTAACCATAACCCTAACCCTAACCCTAACCCTAACCCTAACCCTAACCCTAACACTAACACTAACCCTAACCCTATACCTAACCCCAACCCTATCCCTAACCCTAACCCTAACCCCAACACTAACCCTAACCCCCACCCTAACCCTTAACCTAACCCCAACCCTAACCCTAACCCTAACCCTAACCCTAACCCTAACCCTAACCCCAACCCTAACCCTATACCTAACCCCAACCCTAACCCTAACCCCAACCCTAACCCTAACCCCAACCCTAACCGTAACCCTAACCCTAACCCTAACCCGAACCCGAACCCTAACCCTAACCCTAACCCTAACCCTAACCCTAACCCTAACCCCAACCCTAACCCTAACCCCAACCCTAACCCTATCCCTAACCCTAACACTAACCCTAACCCCTACACTAACCCTATACCTAACTCAACACTAACCCTAACCCCAACCCTAACCCTAACCCTAACCCTAACCCTAACCCTAACCCCAACCCTAACCCTAACCCTAACCCTAACCCTAACCCTAACACTAACCCTAACCCTAACCTTAACCCTAACCCTAACCCTAACCCCAACCCTAACCCTAACCCTAACCCTATACCTAACTCAACCCTAACCCTAACCCCAACCCTAACCCTAACCCTAACCCTAACCCTAACCCCAACCCTAACCCTAACCCCAACCCTAACCCTAACCCTAACCCCAACCCTAACCCTATACCTAACTCAACCCTAACCCTAACCCCAACCCTAACCCTAACCCTAACCCTAACACCAACCCTAACCCTAACCCTAACCCTAACCCTAACCCTAACCCCAACCCTAACCCTATACCTAACTCAACCCTAACCCCAACCCTAACCCTAACCCTAACCCTAATCCTAACCCTAACCCCAACCCTAACCCTATACCTAACTCAACCCTAACCCTAACCCCAACCCTAACCCTAACCCTATCCCTAACCCTAACCCTATACCTAACCCCAACCCTAACCCTAACCCTAACCCTAACCCCAACCCTTACCCTATACCTAACTCAACCCTAACCCTAACCCTATAC
>NC_139471.1:32815000-32822500 GCF_057233095.1 Heloderma suspectum | reverse complement strand
TAACCCTAACCCTAACCCCAACACTAACCCTAACCCCCACCCTAACCCTTAACCTAACCCCAACCCTAACCCTAACCCTAACCCTATACCTAACCCCAACCCTAACCCTAACCCTAACCCTAACCCTAACCCTAACCCTAACCCCAACCCTAACCCTAACCCTAACCCTAACCCTAACCCTAACCCTAACCCTATACCTAACACAACCCTAACCCTAACCCCAACCCTAACCCTAACCCTAACCCTAACCCTAACCCTAACCCCAACCCTAACCCTATAGCTAACTCAACCCTAACCCTAACCCCAACCCTAACCCTAAACCTAACCCTAACACCAACCCTAACCCTAACCCTAACCCTAACCCTAACCCTATACCTAACCCCAACCCTAACCCTAACCCTAACCCTAACACTAACCCCAACCCTAACCCTATACCTAACTCAACCCTAACCCTAACCCTATACCTAACCCCAACCCTAACCCTAACCCTAACCCTAACCCTAACCCTAACCCTAACCCTAACCCCAACCCTAACCCCAACCCCAACCCTAACCCTAACCCTAACCCTAACCCTAACCCTAACCCTAACCCTATACCTAACCCCAACCCTAACCCTAACCCTAACCGTAACACTAACCCCAACCCTAACCCTATACCTAACTCAACCCTATCCCTAACCCTATACCTAACCCCAACCCTAACCCTAACCCTAACCCTAACCCTAACCCTAACCCTAACGCTAACCCTAACCCTATACCAAACCCCAACCCTAACCCTAACCCTAACCCCAACCCTAACCCTAACCCTAACCCTAACCCTAACCCTAACCCCAACACTAACACTAACCCTAACCCTAACCCTAACCCTAACCCTAACCCCAACCCTAACCCTAACCCTAACCCTAACCCTAACCCTAACCCTAACCATAACCCTATACCTAACTCAACCCTAACCCTAACCCCAACCCTAACCCTAACCCTAACCCTAACCCTAACCCTAACCCCAACCCTAACCCTATACCTAACTCAACCCTAACCCTAACCCTAACCCTAATCCTAACCCTAACACTAACCCTAACCCTAACCCTAACCCCAACCCTAACCCTAACCCTAACCCTAACCCTAACCCTAACCCTAACCCCAATCCTAACCCTAACCCTAACCCTAACCCTAACCCTAACCCCAACCCTAACCCCAACCCTAACCCTAACCCTAACCCCAACCCTAACCCTAACCCCAACCCTAACCCTAACCCTAACCCTAACCCTATACCTAACTCAACCCTAACCCTAAACCCAACCCAAACCCTAACCCTAACCCTAACCCTAACCCCAACCCTAACCCTATACCTAACTCAACCCTAACCCTAACCCTAACCCTAACCCTAACCCTATACCTAACTCAACCCTAACCCTAACCCTAACCCTAACCCTAACCCTAAACCTATACCTAACCCCAACCCTAACCCTAACCCTAAACCTAACTTTAACCCTAACCCTAACCCTAACCCTAACCCTAACCCTAACCCCAACCCTAACCCTAACCCTAACCCTATACCTAACTCAACCCTAACCCTAACCCCAACCCTAACCCTAACCCTAACCCTAGCCCTAACACTAACCCCAACCCTAACCCTAACCCCAACCCTAACCCTAACCCTAACCCCATACCTAAATCAACCCTAACCCTAACCCCAACCCTAACCCTAACCCTAACCCTAACCCTAACCCCAACCCTATACCTAACCCCAACCCTAACCCTAACCCTAACCCTATACCTAACTCAACCCTAACCCTAACCCCAACCCTAACCCTAACCCTAACCCTAACCCTAACCCCAACCCTAACCCTATACCTAACTCAACCCTAACCCTAACCCTAACCCTAACCCTAACCCTAACCCTAACCCTAACCCTAACCCCAACCCTAACCCTAACCCTAACCCTAACCCTAACCCCAACCCTCACCCTAACCCTAACCCTAACCCTATACCTAACTCAACCCTAACCCTAACCCCAACCCTAACCCTAACCCTAACCCTAACCCTAACCCTATACCTAACCCCAACCCTAACCCTAACCCTAACCCTAACCCTAACCCTAACCCTAACCCCAAACCTAACCCTAACCCTATACCTAACTCAACCCTGACCCTAACCCCAACCCTAACCCTAACCATAACCCTAACCCTAACCCTAACCCTATACCTAACTCAACCCTAACCCTAACCCCAACCCTAACCCTAACCCTAACCCTAACCCTATACCTAACCCCAACCCTAACCCTAACCCTAACCCTAACCCTAACCCCTAAGCCTAACCCTAACCATAACCCTAACCCTAACCCTAACCCTAACCCTAACCCTAACACTAACCCTAACCCTATACCTAACCCCAACCCTATCCCTAACCCTAACCCTAACCCCAACACTAACCCTAACCCCCACCCTAACCCTTAACCTAACCCCAACCCTAACCCTAAGCCTAACCCTAACCCTAACCCTAACCCCAACCCTAACCCTATACCTAACCCCAACCCTAACCCTAACCCCAACCCTAACCCTAACCCCAACCCTAACCGTAACCCTAACCCTAACCCTAACCCGAACCCGAACCCTAACCCTAACCCTAACCCTAACCCTAACCCTAACCCCAACCCTAACCCTAACCCCAACCCTAACCCTATCCCTAACCCTAACACTAACCCTAACCCCTACACTAACCCTATACCTAACTCAACCCTAACCCTAACCCCAACCCTAACCCTAACCCTAACCCTAACCCTAACCCTAACACTAACCCTAACCCCAACCCTAACCCTAACCCTAACCCTAACCCTAACCCTAACCCTAACCCTAACACTAACCCTAACCCTAACCTTAACCCTAACCCTAACCCTAACCCCAACCCTAACCCTAACCCTAACCCTATACCTAACTCAACCTTAACCCTAACCCCAACCCTAACCCTAACCCTAACCCTAACCCTAACCCTAACCCTAACCCTAACCCCAACCCTAACCCTAACCCCAACCCCAACCCTAACCCTAACCCTAACCCTAACCCCAACCCTAACCCTATACCTAACTCAACCCTAACCCTAACCCCAACCCTAACCCTAACCCTAACCCTAACACCAACCCTAACCCTAACCCTAACCCTAACCCTAACCCTAACCCTAACCCCAACCCTAACCCTATACCTAACTCAACCCTAACCCCAACCCTAACCCTAACCCTAACCCTAATCCTAACCCTAACCCCAACCCTAACCCTATACCTAACTCAACCCTAACCCTAACCCCAACCCTAACCCTAACCCTATCCCTAACCCTAACCCTATACCTAACCCCAACCCTAACCCTAACCCTAACCCTAACCCTAACCCCAACCCTTACCCTATACCTAACTCAACCCTAACCCTAACCCTATACCTAACCCCAACCCTAACCCTAACCCTAACCCTAACCCTAACCCTAACCCTAATCCTATACCAAACCCCAACCCTAACCCTAACCCTAACCCTAACCCTATACCTAACTCAACCCTAACCCTAACCCCAACCCTAACCCTAACCCTAACCCTAACCCTAACCCTAACCCCAACCCTAACCCTATACCTAACTCAACCCTAACCCTAACCCCAACCCTAACCCCAACCCTAACCCTAACCCTAACCCTAACACCAACCCTAACCCTAACCCTAACCCTAACCCTAACCCTATACCTAACCCCAACCCTAACCCTAACCCTAACCCTAACCCTATACCTAACTCAACCCTAACCCTAACCCCAACCCTAACCCTAACCCTAACCCTAACCCTAACCCTAACCCTATACCTAACCCCATCCCTAACCCTAACCCTAACCCTAACCCTAACCTTAACCCTAACCCTAACCCTAACCCTAACCCCAACCCTAACCCTAACCCTAACCCTAACCCTAACCCTAACCCCAACCCTAACCCTAACCCTAACCCTAACCCTATACCTAACTCAACCCTAACCCTAACCCCAACCCTAACCCTAACCCTAACCCTAACCCTAACCCTATCCCTAACCCCAACCCTAACCCTAACCCTAACCCTAACCCTAACCCTAACCCTAACCCTAAACCTAAACCTAACCCCAAACCTAACCCTAACCCTAACCCTATACCTAACTCAACCCTGACCCTAACCCCAACCCTAACCCTAACCATAACCCTAACCCTAACCCTAACCCCAACCCTAACCCTAACCCCAACCCTAACCCTAACCCTAACCCTATACCTAACTCAACCCTAACCCTAACCCCAACCCTAACCCTAACCCTAACCCTATACCTAACCCCAACCCTAACCCTAACCCTAACCCTAACCCCTAAGCCTAACCCTAACCATAACCCTAACCCTAACCCTAACCCTAACCCTAACCCTAACCCTAACACTAACCCTAACCCTATACCTAACCCCAACCCTATCCCTAACCCTAACCCTAACCCCAACACTAACCCTAACCCCCACCCTAACCCTTAACCTAACCCCAACCCTAACCCTAACCCTAACCCTATACCTAACCCCAACCCTAACCCTAACCCTAACCCTAACCCTAACCCTAACCCTAACCCCAACCCTAACCCTAACCCTAACCCTAACCCTAACCCTAACCCTATACCTAACTCAACCCTAACCCTAACCCCAACCCTAACCCTAACCCTAACCCTAACCCTAACCCCAACCCTAACCCTATACCTAACTCAACCCTAACCCTAACCCCAACCCTAACTCTAAACCTAACCCTAACACCAACCCTAACCCTAACCCTAACCCTAACCCTAACCCTATACCTAACCCCAACCCTAACCCTAACCCTAACCCTAACACTAACCCCAACCCTAACCCTATACCTAACTCAACCCTAACCCTAACCCTAACCCTATACCTAACCCCAACCCTAACCCTAACCCTAACCCTAACCATAACCCTAACCCTAACCCTAACCCTAACCCTAACCCTAACTCTATACCAAACCCCAACCCTAACCCTAACCCTAACCCTAACCCTAACCCTAACCCTAACCCCAACCCTAACCCCAACCCTAACCCTAACCCTAACCCTAACCCTAACCCTATACCTAACCCCAACCCTAACCCTAACCCTAACCCTAACACTAACCCCAACCCTAACCCTATACCTAACTCAACCCTAACCCTAACCCTATACCTAACCCCAACCCTAACCCTAACCCTAACCCTAACCCTAACCCTAACCCTAACCCTAACCCTATACCAAACCCCAACCCTAACCCTAACCCTAACCCCAACCCTAACCCTAACCCTAACCCTAACCCTAACCCTAACCCCAACACTAACACTAACCCTAACCCTAACCCTAACCCTAACCCTAACCCCAACCCTAACCCTAACCCTAACCCTAACCCTAACCCTAACCCTAACCCTATACCTAACTCAACCCTAACCCTAACCCCAACCCTAACCCTAACCCTAACCCTAACCCTAACCCCAACCCTAACCCTATACCTAACTCAACCCTAACCCTAACCCTAACCCTAACCCTAACCCTAACACTAACCCTAACCCTAACCCTAACCCCAACCCTAACCCTAACATTAACCCTAACCCTAACCCTAACCCTAACCCTAACCCTAACCCCAATCCTAACCCTAACCCTAACCCTAACCCTAACCCTAACCCCAACCCTAACCCCAACCCTAACCCTAACCCTAACCCTAACCCTAACCCCAACCCTAACCCTAACCCCAACCCTAACCCTAACCCTAACCCTAACCCTATACCTAACTCAACCCTAACCCTAAACCCAACCCAAACCCTAACCCTAACCCTAACCCTAACCCCAACCCTAACCCTATACCTAACTCAACCCTAACCCTAACCCTAACCCTAACCCTAACCCTAACCCTATACCTAACTCAACCCTAACCCTAACCCTAACCCTAACCCTAACCCTAACCCTATACCTAACCCCAACCCTAACCCTAACCCTAAACCTAACTTTAACCCTAACCCTAACCCTAACCCTAACCCTAACCCCAACCCTAACCCTAACCCTAACCCTATACCTAACTCAACCCTAACCCTAACCCCAACCCTAACCCTAACCCTAACCCTAGCCCTAACACTAACCCCAACCCTAACCCTAACCCCAACCCTAACCCTAACCCTAACCCCATACCTAACTCAACCCTAACCCTAACCCCAACCCTAACCCTAACCCTAACCCTAACCCTAACCCTAACCCCAACCCTATACCTAACCCCAACCCTAACCCTAACCCTAACCCTATACCTAACTCAACCCTAACCCTAACCCCAACCCTAACCCTAACCCTAACCCTAACCCTAACCCCAACCCTAACCCTATACCTAACTCAACCCTAACCCTAACCCTAACCCTAACCCCAACCCTAACCCTAACCCTAACCCTAACCCTAACCCTAACCCTAACCCTATACCTAACTCAACCCTAACCCTAACCCCAACCCTAACCCTAACCCTAACCCTAACCCTAACCCCAACCCTAACCCTATACCTAACTCAACCCTAACCCTAACCCTAACCCTAACCCTAACACTAACCCTAACCCTAACCCTAACCCCAACCCTAACCCTAACATTAACCCTAACCCTAACCCTAACCCTAACCCTAACCCCAATCCTAACCCTAACCCTAACCCTAACCCTAACCCTAACCCCAACCCTAACCCCAACCCTAACCCTAACCCTAACCCTAACCCTAACCCCAACCCTAACCCTAACCCCAACCCTAACCCTAACCCTAACCCTAACCCTATACCTAACTCAACCCTAACCCTAAACCCAACCCAAACCCTAACCCTAACCCTAACCCTAACCCCAACCCTAACCCTATACCTAACTCAACCCTAACCCTAACCCTAACCCTAACCCTAACCCGAACCCTATACCTAACTCAACCCTAACCCTAACCCTAACCCTAACCCTAACCCTAACCCTAACCCTAACCCCAACCCTAACCCTAACCCTAAACCTAACTTTAACCCTAACCCTAACCCTAACCCTAACCCTAACCCCAACCCTAACCCTAACCCTAACCCTATACCTAACTCAACCCTAACCCTAACCCCAACCCTAACCCTAACCCTAACCCTAGCCCTAACACTAACCCCAACCCTAACCCTAACCCCAACCCTAACCCTAACCCTAACCCCATACCTAACTCAACCCTAACCCTAACCCCAACCCTAACCCTAACCCTAACCCTAACCCTAACCCTAACCCCAACCCTATACCTAACCCCAACCCTAACCCTAACCCTAACCCTATACCTAACTCAACCCTAACCCTAACCCCAACCCTAACCCTAACCCTAACCCTAACCCTAACCCCAACCCTAACCCTATACCTAACTCAACCCTAACCCTAACCCTAACCCTAACCCCAACCCTAACACTAACCCTAACCCTAACCCTAACCCTAACCCTAACCCCAACCCTAACCCTAACCCTAACCC
>NC_139471.1:32802500-32807500 GCF_057233095.1 Heloderma suspectum | reverse complement strand
CTAACCCTATACCTAACCCCAACCCTAACCCTAACCCTAACCCTAACCCTAACCCTAACCCTAACCCCAAACCTAACCCTAACCCTAACCCTATACCTAACTCAACCCTGACCCTAACCCCAACCCTAACCCTAACCATAACCCTAACCCTAACCCTAACCCCAACCCTAACCCTAACCCCAACCCTAACCCTAACCCTAACCCTAACCCTATACCTAACTCAACCCTAACCCTAACCCCAACCCTAACCCTAACCCTAACCCTAACCCTATACCTAACCCCAACCCTAACCCTAACCCTAACCCTAACCCTAACCCCTAAGCCTAACCCTAACCATAACCCTAACCCTAACCCTAACCCTAACCCTAACCCTAACCCTAACACTAACCCTAACCCTATACCTAACCCCAACCCTATCCCTAACCCTAACCCTAACCCCAACACTAACCCTAACCCCCACCCTAACCCTTAACCTAACCCCAACCCTAACCCTAACCCTAACCCTATACCTAACCCCAACCCTAACCCTAACCCTAACCCTAACCCTAACCCTAACCCCAACCCTAACCCTAACCCTAACCCTAACCCTAACCCTAACCCTATACCTAACTCAACCCTAACCCTAACCCCAACCCTAACCCTAACCCTAACCCTAACCCTAACCCTAACCCCAACCCTAACCCTATAGCTAACTCAACCCTAACCCTAACCCCAACCCTAACCCTAAACCTAACCCTAACACCAACCCTAACCCTAACCCTAACCCTAACCCTAACCCTATACCTAACCCCAACCCTAACCCTAACCCTAACCCTAACACTAACCCCAACCCTAACCCTATACCTAACTCAACCCTAACCCTAACCCTATACCTAACCCCAACCCTAACCCTAACCCTAACCCTAACCCTAACCCTAACCCCAACCCTAACCCCAACCCCAACCCTAACCCTAACCCTAACCCTAACCCTAACCCTAACCCTAACCCTATACCTAACCCCAACCCTAACCCTAACCCTAACCCTAACACTAACCCCAACCCTAACCCTATACCTAACTCAACCCTATCCCTAACCCTATACCTAACCCCAACCCTAACCCTAACCCTAACCCTAACCCTAACCCTAACCCTAACGCTAACCCTAACCCTATACCAAACCCCAACCCTAACCCTAACCCTAACCCCAACCCTAACCCTAACCCTAACCCTAACCCTAACCCCAACACTAACACTAACCCTAACCCTAACCCTAACCCTAACCCTAACCCCAACCCTAACCCTAACCCTAACCCTAACCCTAACCCTAACCATAACCCTATACCTAACTCAACCCTAACCCTAACCCCAACCCTAACCCTAACCCTAACCCTAACCCTAACCCTAACCCTAACCCCAACCCTAACCCTATACCTAACTCAACCCTAACCCTAACCCTAACCCTAATCCTAACCCTAACACTAACCCTAACCCTAACCCTAACCCCAACCCTAACCCTAACCCTAACCCTAACCCTAACCCTAACCCCAATCCTAACCCTAACCCTAACCCTAACCCCAACCCTAACCCCAACCCTAACCCTAACCCTAACCCTAACCCTAACCCTAACCCCAACCCTAACCCTAACCCCAACCCTAACCCTAACCCTAACCCTATACCTAACTCAACCCTAACCCTAAACCCAACCCAAACCCTAACCCTAACCCTAACCCTAACCCCAACCCTAACCCTATACCTAACTCAACCCTAACCCTAACCCTAACCCTAACCCTAACCCTAACCCTAACCCTATACCTAACTCAACCCTAACCCTAACCCTAACCCTAACCCTAACCCTAAACCTATACCTAACCCCAACCCTAACCCTAACCCTAAACCTAACTTTAACCCTAACCCTAACCCTAACCCTAACCCTAACCCTAACCCCAACCCTAACCCTAACCCTAACCCTATACCTAACTCAACCCTAACCCTAACCCCAACCCTAACCCTAACCCTAACCCTAGCCCTAACACTAACCCCAACCCTAACCCTAACCCCAACCCTAACCCTAACCCTAACCCCATACCTAAATCAACCCTAACCCTAACCCCAACCCTAACCCTAACCCTAACCCTAACCCTAACCCTAACCCCAACCCTATACCTAACCCCAACCCTAACCCTAACCCTAACCCTATACCTAACTCAACCCTAACCCTAACCCCAACCCTAACCCTAACCCTAACCCTAACCCTAACCCCAACCCTAACCCTATACCTAACTCAACCCTAACCCTAACCCTAACCCTAACCCTAACCCTAACCCTAACCCCAACCCTAACCCTAACCCTAACCCTAACCCTAACCCCAACCCTCACCCTAACCCTAACCCTAACCCTAACCCTATACCTAACTCAACCCTAACCCTAACCCCAACCCTAACCCTAACCCTAACCCTAACCCTAACCCTATACCTAACCCCAACCCTAACCCTAACCCTAACCCTAACCCTAACCCTAACCCTAACCCCAAACCTAACCCTAACCCTAACCCTATACCTAACTCAACCCTGACCCTAACCCCAACCCTAACCCTAACCATAACCCTAACCCTAACCCTAACCCTATACCTAACTCAACCCTAACCCTAACCCCAACCCTAACCCTAACCCTAACCCTAACCCTATACCTAACCCCAACCCTAACCCTAACCCTAACCCTAACCCTAACCCCTAAGCCTAACCCTAACCATAACCCTAACCCTAACCCTAACCCTAACCCTAACCCTAACCCTAACACTAACCCTAACCCTATACCTAACCCCAACCCTATCCCTAACCCTAACCCTAACCCCAACACTAACCCTAACCCCCACCCTAACCCTTAACCTAACCCCAACCCTAACCCTAAGCCTAACCCTAACCCTAACCCTAACCCCAACCCTAACCCTATACCTAACCCCAACCCTAACCCTAACCCCAACCCTAACCCTAACCCCAACCCTAACCGTAACCCTAACCCTAACCCTAACCCGAACCCGAACCCTAACCCTAACCCTAACCCTAACCCTAACCCTAACCCTAACCCCAACCCTAACCCTAACCCCAACCCTAACCCTATCCCTAACCCTAACACTAACCCTAACCCCTACACTAACCCTATACCTAACTCAACCCTAACCCTAACCCCAACCCTAACCCTAACCCTAACCCTAACCCTAACCCTAACACTAACCCTAACCCCAACCCTAACCCTAACCCTAACCCTAACCCTAACCCTAACCCTAACCCTAACACTAACCCTAACCCTAACCTTAACCCTAACCCTAACCCTAACCCCAACCCTAACCCTAACCCTAACCCTATACCTAACTCAACCCTAACCCTAACCCCAACCCTAACCCTAACCCTAACCCTAACCCTAACCCTAACCCTAACCCCAACCCTAACCCTAACCCCAACCCTAACCCTAACCCTAACCCTAACCCCAACCCTAACCCTATACCTAACTCAACCCTAACCCTAACCCCAACCCTAACCCTAACCCTAACCCTAACACCAACCCTAACCCTAACCCTAACCCTAACCCTAACCCTAACCCCAACCCTAACCCTATACCTAACTCAACCCTAACCCCAACCCTAACCCTAACCCTAACACTAATCCTAACCCTAACCCCAACCCTAACCCTATACCTAACTCAACCCTAACCCTAACCCCAACCCTAACCCTAACCCTATCCCTAACCCTAACCCTATACCTAACCCCAACCCTAACCCTAACCCTAACCCTAACCCTAACCCCAACCCTTACCCTATACCTAACTCAACCCTAACCCTAACCCTATACCTAACCCCAACCCTAACCCTAACCCTAACCCTAACCCTAACCCTAACCCTAATCCTATACCAAACCCCAACCCTAACCCTAACCCTAACCCTAACCCTATACCTAACTCAACCCTAACCCTAACCCCAACCCTAACCCTAACCCTAACCCTAACCCTAACCCCAACCCTAACCCTATACCTAACTCAACCCTAACCCTAACCCCAACCCTAACCCTAACCCTAACCCTAACACCAACCCTATCCCTAACCCTAACCCTAACCCTAACCCTAACCCTATACCTAACCCCAACCCTAACCCTAACCCTAACCCTAACACTAACCCCAACCCTAACCCTATACCTAACTCAACCCTAACCCTAACCCTATACCTAACCCCAACCCTAACCCTAACCCTAACCCTAACCCTAACCCTATACCAAACCCCAACCCTAACCCTAACCCTAACCCTAACCCTAACCCTAACCCCAACCCTAACCCCAACCCTAACCCTAACCCTAACCCTAACCCTAACCCTAACCCTATACCTAACCCCAACCATAACGCTACCAAAACCCTAACACTAACCCCAACCCTAACATTATACCTAACTCAACCCTAACCCTAACCCTATACCTAACCCCAACCCTAACCCTAACCCTAACCCTAACCCTAACCCTAACCCTAACCCTAACCCTATACCAAACCCCAACCCTAACCCTAACCCTAACCCCAACCCTAACCCTAACCCCAACCCTAACCCTAACCCTAACCCTAACCCTAACCCTAACCCTAACCCTAACCCTAACCCTATACCTAACTCAACCCTAACCCTAACCCCAACCATAACCCTAACCCTAACCCTAACCCTAACCCTAACCCCAACCCTAACCCTGTACCTAACTCAACCCTAACCCTAACCCTAACCCTAATCCTAACCCTAACACTAACCCTAACCCTAACCCTAACCCCAACCCTAACCCTAACCCTAACCCTAACCCTAACCCCAATCCTAACCCTAACCCTAACCCTAACCCTAACCCCAACCCTAACCCCAACCCTAACCCTAACCCTAACCCTAACCCTAACCGCAACCCTAACCCTAACCCCAACCCTAACCCTAACCCTAACCCTATACCTAACTCAACCCTAACCCTAAACCCAACCCAAACCCTAACCCTAACCCTAACCCTAACCCC
>NC_139471.1:32785000-32792500 GCF_057233095.1 Heloderma suspectum | reverse complement strand
CCTAACCCTAACCCTAACCCTAACCCCAACCCTAACCCTAACCCTAACCCTATACCTAACTCAACCCTAACCCTAACCCCAACCCTAACCCTAACCCTAACCCTAACCCTAACCCTAACACTAACCCCAACCCTAACCCTAACCCCAACCCTAACCCTAACCCTAACCCCATACGTAACTCAACCCTAACCCTAACCCCAACCCTAACCCTAACCCTAACCCTAACCCTAACCCCAACACTATACCTAACCCCAACCCTAACCCTAACCCTAACCCTATACCTAACTCAACCCTAACCCTAACCCCAACCCTAACCCTAACCCTAACCCTAACCCTAACCCCAACCCTAACCCTATACCTAACTCAACCCTAACCCTAACCCTAACCCTAACCCTAACCCTAACCCTATACCTAACTCAACCCTAACCCTAACCCCAACCCTAACCCTAACCCTAACCCTAACCCCATCCCTAACCCTAACCCTAACCCTATACCTAACCCCATCCCTAACCCTAACCCTAACCCTAACCCTAACCCTAACCCTAACCCCAACCCTAACCCTAACCCTAACCCTAACCCTAACCCCAACCCTAACCCTAACCCTAACCCTAACCCTAACCCTATACCTAACTCAACCCTAACCCTAACCCCAACCCTAACCCTAACCCTAACCCTAACCCTAACCCTATACCTAACCCCAACCCTAACCCTAACCCTAACCCTAACCCTAACCCTAACCCCAAACCTAACCCTAACCCTAACCCTATACCTAACTCAACCCTGACCCTAACCCCAACCCTAACCCTAACCATAACCCTAACCCTAACCCTAACCCCAACCCTAACCCTAACCCCAACCCTAACCCTAACCCTAACCCTAACCCTATACCTAACTCAACCCTAACCCTAACCCCAACCCTAACCCTAACCCTAACCATAACCCTATACCTAACCCCAACCCTAACCCTAACCCTAACCCTAACCCTAACCCTAACCCCTAAGCCTAACCCTAACCATAACCCTAACCCTAACCCTAACCCTAACCCTAACCCTAACACTAACCCTAACCCTATACCTAACCCCAACCCTATCCCTAACCCTAACCCTAACCCCAACACTAACCCTAACCCCCACCCTAACCCTTAACCTAACCCCAACCCTAACCCTAACCCTAACCCTATACCTAACCCCAACCCTAACCCTAACCCTAACCCTAACCCTAACCCTAACCCTAACCCTAACCCCAACCCTAACCCTAACCCTAACCCTAACCCTAACCCTAACCCTATACCTAACTCAACCCTAACCCTAACCCCAACCCTAACCCTAACCCTAACCCTAACCCTAACCCTAACCCTAACCCCAACCCTAACCCTATAGCTAACTCAACCCTAACCCTAACCCCAACCCTAACCCTAAACATAACCCTAACACCAACCCTAACCCTAACCCTAACCCTAACCCTAACCCTATACCTAACCCCAACCCTAACCCTAACCCTAACCCTAACACTAACCCCAACCCTAACCCTATACCTAACTCAACCCTAACCCTAACCCTATACCTAACCCCAACCCTAACCCTAACCCTAACCCTAACCCTAACCCTAACCCTAACCCCAACCCTAACCCCAACCGCAACCCTAACCCTAACCCTAACCCTAACCCTAACCCTAACCCTATACCTAACCCCAACCCTAACCCTAACCCTAACCCTAACACTAACCCCAACCCTAACCCTATACCTAACTCAACCCTATCCCTAACCCTATACCTAACCCCAACCCTAACCCTAACCCTAACCCTAACCCTAACCCTAACCCTAACGCTAACCCTAACCCTATACCAAACCCCAACCCTAACCCTAACCCTAACCCCAACCCTAACCCTAACCCTAACCCTAACCCTAACCCTAACCCTAACCCCAACACTAACACTAACCCTAACCCTAACCCTAACCCTAACCCTAACCCCAACCCTAACCCTAACCCTAACCCTAACCCTAACCCTAACCCTAACCATAACCCTATACCTAACTCAACCCTAACCCTAACCCCAACCCTAACCCTAACCCTAACCCTAACCCTAACCCCAACCCTAACCCTATACCTAACTCAACCCTAACCCTAACCCTAACCCTAATCCTAACCCTAACACTAACCCTAACCCTAACCCTAACCCCAACCCTAACCCTAACCCTAACCCTAACCCTAACCCTAACCCCAATCCTAACCCTAACCCTAACCCTAACCCTAACCCTAACCCCAACCCTAACCCCAACCCTAACCCTAACCCTAACCCTAACCCTAACCCTAACCCCAACCCTAACCCTAACCCCAACCCTAACCCTAACCCTAACCCTATACCTAACTCAACCCTAACCCTAAACCCAACCCAAACCCTAACCCTAACCCTAACCCTAACCCCAACCCTAACCCTATACCTAACTCAACCCTAACCCTAACCCTAACCCTAACCCTAACCCTATACCTAACTCAACCCTAACCCTAACCCTAACCCTAACCCTAAACCTATACCTAACCCCAACCCTAACCCTAACCCTAAACCTAACTTTAACCCTAACCCTAACCCTAACCCTAACCCTAACCCCAACCCTAACCCTAACCCTAACCCTATACCTAACTCAACCCTAACCCTAACCCCAACCCTAACCCTAACCCTAACCCTAGCCCTAACACTAACCCCAACCCTAACCCTAACCCCAACCCTAACCCTAACCCTAACCCCATACCTAAATCAACCCTAACCCTAACCCCAACCCTAACCCTAACCCTAACCCTAACCCTAACCCTAACCCCAACCCTATACCTAACCCCAACCCTAACCCTAACCCTAACCCTATACCTAACTCAACCCTAACCCTAACCCCAACCCTAACCCTAACCCTAACCCTAACCCTAACCCCAACCCTAACCCTATACCTAACTCAACCCTAACCCTAACCCTAACCCTAACCCTAACCCTAACCCTAACCCCAACCCTAACCCTAACCCTAACCCTAACCCTAACCCCAACCCTCACCCTAACCCTAACCCTAACCCTATACCTAACTCAACCCTAACCCTAACCCCAACCCTAACCCTAACCCTAACCCTAACCCTAACCCTATACCTAACCCCAACCCTAACCCTAACCCTAACCCTAACCCTAACCCTAACCCTAACCCCAAACCTAACCCTAACCCTAACCCTATACCTAACTCAACCCTGACCCTAACCCCAACCCTAACCCTAACCATAACCCTAACCCTAACCCTAACCCTATACCTAACTCAACCCTAACCCTAACCCCAACCCTAACCCTAACCCTAACCCTAACCCTATACCTAACCCCAACCCTAACCCTAACCCTAACCCTAACCCTAACCCCTAAGCCTAACCCTAACCATAACCCTAACCCTAACCCTAACCCTAACCCTAACCCTAACCCTAACACTAACCCTAACCCTATACCTAACCCCAACCCTATCCCTAACCCTAACCCTAACCCCAACACTAACCCTAACCCCCACCCTAACCCTTAACCTAACCCCAACCCTAACCCTAAGCCTAACCCTAACCCTAACCCTAACCCCAACCCTAACCCTATACCTAACCCCAACCCTAACCCTAACCCCAACCCTAACCCTAACCCCAACCCTAACCGTAACCCTAACCCTAACCCTAACCCGAACCCGAACCCTAACCCTAACCCTAACCCTAACCCTAACCCTAACCCTAACCCCAACCCTAACCCTAACCCCAACCCTAACCCTATCCCTAACCCTAACACTAACCCTAACCCCTACACTAACCCTATACCTAACTCAACCCTAACCCTAACCCCAACCCTAACCCTAACCCTAACCCTAACCCTAACACTAACCCTAACCCCAACCCTAACCCTAACCCTAACCCTAACCCTAACCCTAACCCTAACCCTAACACTAACCCTAACCCTAACCTTAACCCTAACCCTAACCCTAACCCCAACCCTAACCCTAACCCTAACCCTATACCTAACTCAACCCTAACCCTAACCCCAACCCTAACCCTAACCCTAACCCTAACCCTAACCCTAACCCTAACCCCAACCCTAACCCTAACCCCAACCCTAACCCTAACCCTAACCCTAACCCCAACCCTAACCCTATACCTAACTCAACCCTAACCCTAACCCCAACCCTAACCCTAACCCTAACCCTAACACCAACCCTAACCCTAACCCTAACCCTAACCCTAACCCTAACCCTAACCCCAACCCTAACCCTATACCTAACTCAACCCTAACCCCAACCCTAACCCTAACCCTAACACTAATCCTAACCCTAACCCCAACCCTAACCCTATACCTAACTCAACCCTAACCCTAACCCCAACCCTAACCCTAACCCTATCCCTAACCCTAACCCTATACCTAACCCCAACCCTAACCCTAACCCTAACCCTAACCCTAACCCCAACCCTTACCCTATACCTAACTCAACCCTAACCCTAACCCTATACCTAACCCCAACCCTAACCCTAACCCTAACCCTAACCCTAACCCTAACCCTAACCCTAATCCTATACCAAACCCCAACCCTAACCCTAACCCTAACCCTAACCCTATACCTAACTCAACCCTAACCCTAACCCCAACCCTAACCCTAACCCTAACCCTAACCCTAACCCTAACCCCAACCCTAACCCTATACCTAACTCAACCCTAACCCTAACCCCAACCCTAACCCTAACCCTAACCCTAACACCAACCCTAACCCTAACCCTAACCCTAACCCTAACCCTAACCCTATACCTAACCCCAACCCTAACCCTAACCCTAACACTAACCCCAACCCTAACCCTATACCTAACTCAACCCTAACCCTAACCCTATACCTAACCCCAACCCTAACCCTAACCCTAACCCTAACCCTAACCCTAACCCTAACCCTATACCAAACCCCAACCCTAACCCTAACCCTAACCCTAACCCTAACCCTAACCCCAACCCTAACCCCAACCCTAACCCTAACCCTAACCCTAACCCTAACCCTATACCTAACCCCAACCCTAACGCTTCCAAAACCCTAACACTAACCCCAACCCTAACATTATACCTAACTCAACCCTAACCCTAACCCTATACCTAACCCCAACCCTAACCCTAACCCTAACCCTAACCCTAACCCTAACCCTAACCCTAACCCTATACCAAACCCCAACCCTAACCCTAACCCTAACCCCAACCCTAACCCTAACCCCAACCCTAACCCTAACCCTAACCCTAACCCTAACCCTAACCCTAACCCTATACCTAACTCAACCCTAACCCTAACCCCAACCATAACCCTAACCCTAACCCTAACCCTAACCCTAACCCCAACCCTAACCCTGTACCTAACTCAACCCTAACCCTAACCCTAACCCTAATCCTAACCCTAACACTAACCCTAACCCTAACCCTAACCCCAACCCTAACCCTAACCCTAACCCTAACCCTAACCCCAATCCTAACCCTAACCCTAACCCTAACCCTAACCCCAACCCTAACCCCAACCCTAACCCTAACCCTAACCCTAACCCTAACCGCAACCCTAACCCTAACCCCAACCCTAACCCTAACCCTAACCCTATACCTAACTCAACCCTAACCCTAAACCCAACCCAAACCCTAACCCTAACCCTAACCCTAACCCCAACCCTAACCCTATACCTAACTCAACCCTAACCCTAACCCTAACCCTAACCCTAACCCTAACCCTATACCTAACTCAACCCTAACCCTAACCCTAACCCTAACCCTAACCCTAACCCTATACCTAACCCCAACCCTAACCCTAACCCTAAACCTAACTTTAACCCTAACCCTAACCCTAACCCTAACCCTAACCCTAACCCTAACCCTAACCCCAACCCTAACCCTAACCCTAACCCTATACCTAACTCAACCCTAACCCTAACCCCAACCCTAACCCTAACCCTAACCCTAACCCTAACACTAACCCCAACCCTAACCCTAACCCCAACCCTAACCCTAACCCTAACCCCTTACCTAACTCAACCCTAACCCTAACCCCAACCCTAACCCTAACCCTAACCCTAACCCTAACCCTAACCCCAACCCTATACCTAACCCTAACCCTAACCCTAACCCTAACCCTATACCTAACTCAACCCTAACCCTAACCCCAACCCTAACCCTAACCCTAACCCCAACCCCAACCCTAACCCTATACCTAACTCAACCCTAACCCTAACCCTAACCCTAACCCTATACCTAACTCAACCCTAACCCTAACCCCAACCCTAACCCTAACCCTAACCCTAACCCTAACCCTAACCCTATACCTAACCCCATCCCTAACCCTAACCCTAACCCTAACCCTAACCTTAACCCTAACCCTAACCCTAACCCTAACCCCAACCCTAACCCTAACCCTAACCCTAACCCTAACCCCAACCCTAACCCTAACCCTAACCCTAACCCTATACCTAACTCAACCCTAACCCTAACCCCAACCCTAACCCTAACCCTAACCCTAACTCTAACCCTAACCCTATCCCTAACCCCAACCCTAACCCTAACCCTAACCCTAACCCTAACCCTAACCCTAACCCCAAACCTAACCCTAACCCTAACCCTATACCTAACTCAACCCTGACCCTAACCCCAACCCTAACCCTAACCATAACCCTAACCCTAACCCTAACCCCAACCCTAACCCTAACCCCAACCCTAACCCTAACCCTAACCCTATACCTAACTCAACCCTAACCCTAACCCCAACCCTAACCCTAACCGTAACCCTATACCTAACCCCAACCCTAACCCTAACCCTAACCCTAACCCCTAAGCCTAACCCTAACCATAACCCTAACCCTAACCCTAACCCTAACCCTAACCCTAACCCTAACACTAACCCTAACCCTATACCTAACCCCAACCCTATCCCTAACCCTAACCCTAACCCCAACACTAACCCTAACCCCCACCCTAACCCTTAACCTAACCCCAACCCTAACCCTAACCCTAACCCTATACCTAACCCCAACCCTAACCCTAACCCTAACCCTAACCCTAACCCTAACCCCAACCCTAACCCTAACCCTAACCCTAACCCTAACCCTAACCCTAACCCTATACCTAACTCAACCCTAACCCTAACCCCAACCCTAACCCTAACCCTAACCCTAACCCCAACCCTAACCCTATACCTAACTCAACCCTAACCCTAACCCCAACCCTAACTCTAAACCTAACCCTAACACCAACCCTAACCCTAACCCTAACCCTAACCCTAACCCTATACCTAACCCCAACCCTAACCCTAACCCTAACCCTAACACTAACCCCAACCCTAACCCTATACCTAACTCAACCCTAACCCTAACCCTAACCCTATACCTAACCCCAACCCTAACCCTAACCCTAACCCTAACCCTAACCCTAACCCTAACCCTAACCCTAACTCTATACCAAACCCCAACCCTAACCCTAACCCTAACCCTAACCCTAAC
>NC_139471.1:32772500-32780000 GCF_057233095.1 Heloderma suspectum | reverse complement strand
TAACCCTAACCCTAACCCTAACCCTAACCCCAACCCTAACCCCAACCCTAACCCTAACCCTAACCCTAACCCTAACCCTAACCCCAACCCTAACCCTAACCCCAACCCTAACCCTAACCCTAACCCTATACCTAACTCAACCCTAACCCTAAACCCAACCCAAACCCTAACCCTAACCCTAACCCTAACCCCAACCCTAACCCTATACCTAACTCAACCCTAACCCTAACCCTAACCCTAACCCTAACCCTAACCCTATACCTAACTCAACCCTAACCCTAACCCTAACCCTAACCCTAACCCTAACCCTATACCTAACCCCAACCCTAACCCTAACCCTAAACCTAACTTTAACCCTAACCCTAACCCTAACCCTAACCCTAACCCTAACCCTAACCCCAACCCTAACCCTAACCCTAACCCTATACCTAACTCAACCCTAACCCTAACCCCAACCCTAACCCTAACCCTAACCCTAACCCTAACCCTAACACTAACCCCAACCCTAACCCTAACCCCAACCCTAACCCTAACCCCATACGTAACTCAACCCTAACCCTAACCCCAACCCTAACCCTAACCCTAACCCTAACCCTAACCCCAACACTATACCTAACCCCAACCCTAACCCTAACCCTAACCCTATACCTAACTCAACCCTAACCCTAACCCCAACCCTAACCCTAACCCTAACCCTAACCCTAACCCCAACCCTAACCCTATACCTAACTCAACCCTAACCCTAACCCTAACCCTAACCCTAACCCTAACCCTATACCTAACTCAACCCTAACCCTAACCCCAACCCTAACCCTAACCCTAACCCTAACCCCATCCCTAACCCTAACCCTAACCCTATACCTAACCCCATCCCTAACCCTAACCCTAACCCTAACCCTAACCCTAACCCTAACCCTAACCCCAACCCTAACCCTAACCCTAACCCTAACCCTAACCCCAACCCTAACCCTAACCCTAACCCTAACCCTAACCCTATACCTAACTCAACCCTAACCCTAACCCCAACCCTAACCCTAACCCTAACCCTAACCCTAACCCTATACCTAACCCCAACCCTAACCCTAACCCTAACCCTAACCCTAACCCTAACCCCAAACCTAACCCTAACCCTAACCCTATACCTAACTCAACCCTGACCCTAACCCCAACCCTAACCCTAACCATAACCCTAACCCTAACCCTAACCCCAACCCTAACCCTAACCCCAACCCTAACCCTAACCCTAACCCTAACCCTATACCTAACTCAACCCTAACCCTAACCCCAACCCTAACCCTAACCCTAACCCTAACCCTATACCTAACCCCAACCCTAACCCTAACCCTAACCCTAACCCTAACCCTAACCCCTAAGCCTAACCCTAACCATAACCCTAACCCTAACCCTAACCCTAACCCTAACCCTAACACTAACCCTAACCCTATACCTAACCCCAACCCTATCCCTAACCCTAACCCTAACCCCAACACTAACCCTAACCCCCACCCTAACCCTTAACCTAACCCCAACCCTAACCCTAACCCTAACCCTATACCTAACCCCAACCCTAACCCTAACCCTAACCCTAACCCTAACCCTAACCCTAACCCTAACCCCAACCCTAACCCTAACCCTAACCCTAACCCTAACCCTAACCCTATACCTAACTCAACCCTAACCCTAACCCCAACCCTAACCCTAACCCTAACCCTAACCCTAACCCTAACCCTAACCCCAACCCTAACCCTATAGCTAACTCAACCCTAACCCTAACCCCAACCCTAACCCTAAACATAACCCTAACACCAACCCTAACCCTAACCCTAACCCTAACCCTAACCCTATACCTAACCCCAACCCTAACCCTAACCCTAACCCTAACACTAACCCCAACCCTAACCCTATACCTAACTCAACCCTAACCCTAACCCTATACCTAACCCCAACCCTAACCCTAACCCTAACCCTAACCCTAACCCTAACCCTAACCCCAACCCTAACCCCAACCCCAACCCTAACCCTAACCCTAACCCTAACCCTAACCCTAACCCTATACCTAACCCCAACCCTAACCCTAACCCTAACCCTAACACTAACCCCAACCCTAACCCTATACCTAACTCAACCCTATCCCTAACCCTATACCTAACCCCAACCCTAACCCTAACCCTAACCCTAACCCTAACCCTAACCCTAACCCTAACGCTAACCCTAACCCTATACCAAACCCCAACCCTAACCCTAACCCTAACCCCAACCCTAACCCTAACCCTAACCCTAACCCTAACCCTAACCCTAACCCCAACACTAACACTAACCCTAACCCTAACCCTAACCCTAACCCTAACCCCAACCCTAACCCTAACCCTAACCCTAACCCTAACCCTAACCCTAACCATAACCCTATACCTAACTCAACCCTAACCCTAACCCCAACCCTAACCCTAACCCTAACCCTAACCCTAACCCCAACCCTAACCCTATACCTAACTCAACCCTAACCCTAACCCTAACCCTAATCCTAACCCTAACACTAACCCTAACCCTAACCCTAACCCCAACCCTAACCCTAACCCTAACCCTAACCCTAACCCTAACCCCAATCCTAACCCTAACCCTAACCCTAACCCTAACCCTAACCCCAACCCTAACCCCAACCCTAACCCTAACCCTAACCCTAACCCTAACCCTAACCCCAACCCTAACCCTAACCCCAACCCTAACCCTAACCCTAACCCTATACCTAACTCAACCCTAACCCTAAACCCAACCCAAACCCTAACCCTAACCCTAACCCTAACCCCAACCCTAACCCTATACCTAACTCAACCCTAACCCTAACCCTAACCCTAACCCTAACCCTATACCTAACTCAACCCTAACCCTAACCCTAACCCTAACCCTAAACCTATACCTAACCCCAACCCTAACCCTAACCCTAAACCTAACTTTAACCCTAACCCTAACCCTAACCCTAACCCTAACCCCAACCCTAACCCTAACCCTAACCCTATACCTAACTCAACCCTAACCCTAACCCCAACCCTAACCCTAACCCTAGCCCTAACACTAACCCCAACCCTAACCCTAACCCCAACCCTAACCCTAACCCTAACCCCATACCTAAATCAACCCTAACCCTAACCCCAACCCTAACCCTAACCCTAACCCTAACCCTAACCCTAACCCCAACCCTATACCTAACCCCAACCCTAACCCTAACCCTAACCCTATACCTAACTCAACCCTAACCCTAACCCCAACCCTAACCCTAACCCTAACCCTAACCCTAACCCCAACCCTAACCCTATACCTAACTCAACCCTAACCCTAACCCTAACCCTAACCCTAACCCTAACCCTAACCCCAACCCTAACCCTAACCCTAACCCTAACCCTAACCCCAACCCTCACCCTAACCCTAACCCTAACCCTATACCTAACTCAACCCTAACCCTAACCCCAACCCTAACCCTAACCCTAACCCTAACCCTAACCCTATACCTAACCCCAACCCTAACCCTAACCCTAACCCTAACCCTAACCCTAACCCTAACCCCAAACCTAACCCTAACCCTAACCCTATACCTAACTCAACCCTGACCCTAACCCCAACCCTAACCCTAACCATAACCCTAACCCTAACCCTAACCCTATACCTAACTCAACCCTAACCCTAACCCCAACCCTAACCCTAACCCTAACCCTAACCCTATACCTAACCCCAACCCTAACCCTAACCCTAACCCTAACCCTAACCCCTAAGCCTAACCCTAACCATAACCCTAACCCTAACCCTAACCCTAACCCTAACCCTAACCCTAACACTAACCCTAACCCTATACCTAACCCCAACCCTATCCCTAACCCTAACCCTAACCCCAACACTAACCCTAACCCCCACCCTAACCCTTAACCTAACCCCAACCCTAACCCTAAGCCTAACCCTAACCCTAACCCTAACCCCAACCCTAACCCTATACCTAACCCCAACCCTAACCCTAACCCCAACCCTAACCCTAACCCCAACCCTAACCGTAACCCTAACCCTAACCCTAACCCGAACCCGAACCCTAACCCTAACCCTAACCCTAACCCTAACCCTAACCCTAACCCCAACCCTAACCCTAACCCCAACCCTAACCCTATCCCTAACCCTAACACTAACCCTAACCCCTACACTAACCCTATACCTAACTCAACCCTAACCCTAACCCCAACCCTAACCCTAACCCTAACCCTAACCCTAACCCTAACACTAACCCTAACCCCAACCCTAACCCTAACCCTAACCCTAACCCTAACCCTAACCCTAACACTAACCCTAACCCTAACCTTAACCCTAACCCTAACCCTAACCCCAACCCTAACCCTAACCCTAACCCTATACCTAACTCAACCCTAACCCTAACCCCAACCCTAACCCTAACCCTAACCCTAACCCTAACCCTAACCCCAACCCTAACCCTAACCCCAACCCTAACCCTAACCCTAACCCTAACCCCAACCCTAACCCTATACCTAACTCAACCCTAACCCTAACCCCAACCCTAACCCTAACCCTAACCCTAACACCAACCCTAACCCTAACCCTAACCCTAACCCTAACCCTAACCCTAACCCCAACCCTAACCCTATACCTAACTCAACCCTAACCCCAACCCTAACCCTAACCCTAACACTAATCCTAACCCTAACCCCAACCCTAACCCTATACCTAACTCAACCCTAACCCTAACCCCAACCCTAACCCTAACCCTATCCCTAACCCTAACCCTATACCTAACCCCAACCCTAACCCTAACCCTAACCCTAACCCTAACCCCAACCCTTACCCTATACCTAACTCAACCCTAACCCTAACCCTATACCTAACCCCAACCCTAACCCTAACCCTAACCCTAACCCTAACCCTAACCCTAACCCTAATCCTATACCAAACCCCAACCCTAACCCTAACCCTAACCCTAACCCTATACCTAACTCAACCCTAACCCTAACCCCAACCCTAACCCTAACCCTAACCCTAACCCTAACCCTAACCCCAACCCTAACCCTATACCTAACTCAACCCTAACCCTAACCCCAACCCTAACCCTAACCCTAACCCTAACACCAACCCTAACCCTAACCCTAACCCTAACCCTAACCCTAACCCTATACCTAACCCCAACCCTAACCCTAACCCTAACCCTAACACTAACCCCAACCCTAACCCTATACCTAACTCAACCCTAACCCTAACCCTATACCTAACCCCAACCCTAACCCTAACCCTAACCCTAACCCTAACCCTAACCCTATACCAAACCCCAACCCTAACCCTAACCCTAACCCTAACCCTAACCCTAACCCCAACCCTAACCCCAACCCTAACCCTAACCCTAACCCTAACCCTAACCCTATACCTAACCCCAACCCTAACGCTTCCAAAACCCTAACACTAACCCCAACCCTAACATTATACCTAACTCAACCCTAACCCTAACCCTATACCTAACCCCAACCCTAACCCTAACCCTAACCCTAACCCTAACCCTAACCCTAACCCTAACCCTATACCAAACCCCAACCCTAACCCTAACCCTAACCCCAACCCTAACCCTAACCCCAACCCTAACCCTAACCCTAACCCTAACCCTAACCCTAACCCTAACCCTAACCCTATACCTAACTCAACCCTAACCCTAACCCCAACCATAACCCTAACCCTAACCCTAACCCTAACCCTAACCCCAACCCTAACCCTGTACCTAACTCAACCCTAACCCTAACCCTAACCCTAATCCTAACCCTAACACTAACCCTAACCCTAACCCTAACCCCAACCCTAACCCTAACCCTAACCCTAACCCTAACCCCAATCCTAACCCTAACCCTAACCCTAACCCTAACCCCAACCCTAACCCCAACCCTAACCCTAACCCTAACCCTAACCCTAACCGCAACCCTAACCCTAACCCCAACCCTAACCCTAACCCTAACCCTATACCTAACTCAACCCTAACCCTAAACCCAACCCAAACCCTAACCCTAACCCTAACCCTAACCCCAACCCTAACCCTATACCTAACTCAACCCTAACCCTAACCCTAACCCTAACCCTAACCCTATACCTAACTCAACCCTAACCCTAACCCTAACCCTAACCCTAACCCTAACCCTAACCCTATACCTAACCCCAACCCTAACCCTAACCCTAAACCTAACTTTAACCCTAACCCTAACCCTAACCCTAACCCTAACCCTAACCCTAACCCTAACCCCAACCCTAACCCTAACCCTAACCCTATACCTAACTCAACCCTAACCCTAACCCCAACCCTAACCCTAACCCTAACCCTAACCCTAACACTAACCCCAACCCTAACCCTAACCCCAACCCTAACCCTAACCCTAACCCCTTACCTAACTCAACCCTAACCCTAACCCCAACCCTAACCCTAACCCTAACCCTAACCCTAACCCTAACCCCAACCCTATACCTAACCCTAACCCTAACCCTAACCCTAACCCTATACCTAACTCAACCCTAACCCTAACCCCAACCCTAACCCTAACCCTAACCCCAACCCCAACCCTAACCCTATACCTAACTCAACCCTAACCCTAACCCTAACCCTAACCCTATACCTAACTCAACCCTAACCCTAACCCCAACCCTAACCCTAACCCTAACCCTAACCCTAACCCTATACCTAACCCCATCCCTAACCCTAACCCTAACCCTAACCCTAACCTTAACCCTAACCCTAACCCTAACCCTAACCCCAACCCTAACCCTAACCCTAACCCTAACCCTAACCCCAACCCTAACCCTAACCCTAACCCTAACTCTATACCTAACTCAACCCTAACCCTAACCCCAACCCTAACCCTAACCCTAACCCTAACTCTAACCCTAACCCTATCCCTAACCCCAACCCTAACCCTAACCCTAACCCTAACCCTAACCCTAACCCCAAACCTAACCCTAACCCTAACCCTATACCTAACTCAACCCTGACCCTAACCCCAACCCTAACCCTAACCATAACCCTAACCCTAACCCTAACCCCAACCCTAACCCTAACCCCAACCCTAACCCTAACCCTAACCCTATACCTAACTCAACCCTAACCCTAACCCCAACCCTAACCCTAACCGTAACCCTATACCTAACCCCAACCCTAACCCTAACCCTAACCCTAACCCCTAAGCCTAACCCTAACCATAACCCTAACCCTAACCCTAACCCTAACCCTAACCCTAACCCTAACCCTAACCCTAACACTAACCCTAACCCTATACCTAACCCCAACCCTATCCCTAACCCTAACCCTAACCCCAACACTAACCCTAACCCCCACCCTAACCCTTAACCTAACCCCAACCCTAACCCTAACCCTAACCCTATACCTAACCCCAACCCTAACCCTAACCCTAACCCTAACCCTAACCCTAACCCTAACCCCAACCCTAACCCTAACCCTAACCCTAACCCTAACCCTAACCCTAACCC
>NC_139471.1:32750000-32765000 GCF_057233095.1 Heloderma suspectum | reverse complement strand
ACCCTATACCTAACTCAACCCTAACCCTAACCCCAACCCTAACCCTAACCCTAACCCTAACCCTAACACTAACCCCAACCCTAACCCTAACCCCAACCCTAACCCTAACCCTAACCCCTTACCTAACTCAACCCTAACCCTAACCCCAACCCTAACCCTAACCCTAACCCTAACCCCAACCCTAACCCTAACCCTAACCCTAACCCTAACCCTAACCCTAACCCTAACCCTAACCCTATACCAAACCCCAACCCTAACCCTAACCCTAACCCCAACCCTAACCCTAACCCTAACCCTAACCCTAACCCTAACCCTAACCCCAACACTAACACTAACCCTAACCCTAACCCTAACCCTAACCCTAACCCCAACCCTAACCCTAACCCTAACCCTAACCCTAACCCTAACCCTAACCCTATACCTAACTCAACCCTAACCCTAACCCCAACCCTAACCCTAACCCTAACCCTAACCCCAACCCTAACCCTATACCTAACTCAACCCTAACCCTAACCCTAACCCTAACCCTAACACTAACCCTAACCCTAACCCTAACCCCAACCCTAACCCTAACCCTAACCCTAACCCTAACCCCAATCCTAACCCTAACCCTAACCCTAACCCTAACCCCAACCCTAACCCCAACCCTAACCCTAACCCTAACCCTAACCCTAACCCTAACCCCAACCCTAACCCTAACCCCAACCCTAACCCTAACCCTAACCCTAACCCTATACCTAACTCAACCCTAACCCTAAACCCAACCCAAACCCTAACCCTAACCCTAACCCTAACCCCAACCCTAACCCTATACCTAACTCAACCCTAACCCTAACCCTAACCCTAACCATAACCCTAACCCTATACCTAACTCAACCCTAACCCTAACCCTAACCCTAACCCTAACCCTAACCCTATACCTAACCCCAACCCTAACCCTAACCCTAAACCTAACTTTAACCCTAACCCTAACCCTAACCCTAACCCTAACCCCAACCCTAACCCTAACCCTAACCCTATACCTAACTCAACCCTAACCCTAACCCCAACCCTAACCCTAACCCTAACCCTAGCCCTAACATTAACCCCAACCCTAACCCTAACCCCAACCCTAACCCTAACCCTAACCCTAACCCTAACCCTAACCCTATACCTAACTCAACCCTAACCCTAACCCCAACCCTAACCCTAACCCTAACCCTAACCCTAACCCTAACCCCAACCCTAACCCTATAGCTAACTCAACCCTAACCCTAACCCCAACCCTAACCCTAAACCTAACCCTAACACCAACCCTAACCCTAACCCTAACCCTAACCCTAACCCTATACCTAACCCCAACCCTAACCCTAACCCTAACCCTAACACTAACCCCAACCCTAACCCTATACCTAACTCAACCCTAACCCTAACCCTATACCTAACCCCAACCCTAACCCTAACCCTAACCCTAACCCTAACCCCAACCCTAACCCCAACCCCAACCCTAACCCTAACCCTAACCCTAACCCTAACCCTAACCCTATACCTAACCCCAACCCTAACCCTAACCCTAACCCTAACACTAACCCCAACCCTAACCCTATACCTAACTCAACCCTATCCCTAACCCTATACCTAACCCCAACCCTAACCCTAACCCTAACCCTAACCCTAACCCTAACCCTAACCCTAACGCTAACCCTAACCCTATACCAAACCCCAACCCTAACCCTAACCCTAACCCCAACCCTAACCCTAACCCTAACCCTAACCCTAACCCCAACACTAACACTAACCCTAACCCTAACCCTAACCCTAACCCTAACCCCAACCCTAACCCTAACCCTAACCCTAACCCTAACCCTAACCCTAACCATAACCCTATACCTAACTCAACCCTAACCCTAACCCCAACCCTAACCCTAACCCTAACCCTAACCCTAACCCCAACCCTAACCCTATACCTAACTCAACCCTAACCCTAACCCTAACCCTAATCCTAACCCTAACACTAACCCTAACCCTAACCCTAACCCCAACCCTAACCCTAACCCTAACCCTAACCCTAACCCTAACCCCAATCCTAACCCTAACCCTAACCCTAACCCTAACCCCAACCCTAACCCCAACCCTAACCCTAACCCTAACCCTAACCCTAACCCTAACCCCAACCCTAACCCTAACCCCAACCCTAACCCTAACCCTAACCCTATACCTAACTCAACCCTAACCCTAAACCCAACCCAAACCCTAACCCTAACCCTAACCCTAACCCCAACCCTAACCCTATACCTAACTCAACCCTAACCCTAACCCTAACCCTAACCCTAACCCTAACCCTAACCCTATACCTAACTCAACCCTAACCCTAACCCTAACCCTAACCCTAACCCTAAACCTATACCTAACCCCAACCCTAACCCTAACCCTAAACCTAACTTTAACCCTAACCCTAACCCTAACCCTAACCCTAACCCTAACCCCAACCCTAACCCTAACCCTAACCCTATACCTAACTCAACCCTAACCCTAACCCCAACCCTAACCCTAACCCTAACCCTAGCCCTAACACTAACCCCAACCCTAACCCTAACCCCAACCCTAACCCTAACCCTAACCCCATACCTAAATCAACCCTAACCCTAACCCCAACCCTAACCCTAACCCTAACCCTAACCCTAACCCTAACCCCAACCCTATACCTAACCCCAACCCTAACCCTAACCCTAACCCTATACCTAACTCAACCCTAACCCTAACCCCAACCCTAACCCTAACCCTAACCCTAACCCTAACCCCAACCCTAACCCTATACCTAACTCAACCCTAACCCTAACCCTAACCCTAACCCTAACCCTAACCCTAACCCCAACCCTAACCCTAACCCTAACCCTAACCCTAACCCCAACCCTCACCCTAACCCTAACCCTAACCCTAACCCTATACCTAACTCAACCCTAACCCTAACCCCAACCCTAACCCTAACCCTAACCCTAACCCTAACCCTATACCTAACCCCAACCCTAACCCTAACCCTAACCCTAACCCTAACCCTAACCCTAACCCCAAACCTAACCCTAACCCTAACCCTATACCTAACTCAACCCTGACCCTAACCCCAACCCTAACCCTAACCATAACCCTAACCCTAACCCTAACCCTATACCTAACTCAACCCTAACCCTAACCCCAACCCTAACCCTAACCCTAACCCTAACCCTATACCTAACCCCAACCCTAACCCTAACCCTAACCCTAACCCTAACCCCTAAGCCTAACCCTAACCATAACCCTAACCCTAACCCTAACCCTAACCCTAACCCTAACCCTAACACTAACCCTAACCCTATACCTAACCCCAACCCTATCCCTAACCCTAACCCTAACCCCAACACTAACCCTAACCCCCACCCTAACCCTTAACCTAACCCCAACCCTAACCCTAAGCCTAACCCTAACCCTAACCCTAACCCCAACCCTAACCCTATACCTAACCCCAACCCTAACCCTAACCCCAACCCTAACCCTAACCCCAACCCTAACCGTAACCCTAACCCTAACCCTAACCCGAACCCGAACCCTAACCCTAACCCTAACCCTAACCCTAACCCTAACCCTAACCCCAACCCTAACCCTAACCCCAACCCTAACCCTATCCCTAACCCTAACACTAACCCTAACCCCTACACTAACCCTATACCTAACTCAACCCTAACCCTAACCCCAACCCTAACCCTAACCCTAACCCTAACCCTAACCCTAACACTAACCCTAACCCCAACCCTAACCCTAACCCTAACCCTAACCCTAACCCTAACCCTAACCCTAACACTAACCCTAACCCTAACCTTAACCCTAACCCTAACCCTAACCCCAACCCTAACCCTAACCCTAACCCTATACCTAACTCAACCCTAACCCTAACCCCAACCCTAACCCTAACCCTAACCCTAACCCTAACCCTAACCCTAACCCCAACCCTAACCCTAACCCCAACCCTAACCCTAACCCTAACCCTAACCCCAACCCTAACCCTATACCTAACTCAACCCTAACCCTAACCCCAACCCTAACCCTAACCCTAACCCTAACACCAACCCTAACCCTAACCCTAACCCTAACCCTAACCCTAACCCCAACCCTAACCCTATACCTAACTCAACCCTAACCCCAACCCTAACCCTAACCCTAACACTAATCCTAACCCTAACCCCAACCCTAACCCTATACCTAACTCAACCCTAACCCTAACCCCAACCCTAACCCTAACCCTATCCCTAACCCTAACCCTATACCTAACCCCAACCCTAACCCTAACCCTAACCCTAACCCTAACCCCAACCCTTACCCTATACCTAACTCAACCCTAACCCTAACCCTATACCTAACCCCAACCCTAACCCTAACACTAACCCTAACCCTAACCCTAAACCTAATCCTATACCAAACCCCAAACCTAACCCTAACCCTAACCCTAACCCTATACCTAACTCAACCCTAACCCTAACCCCAACCCTAACCCTAACCCTAACCCTAACCCTAACCCCAACCCTAACCCTATACCTAACTCAACCCTAACCCTAACCCCAACCCTAACCCTAACCCTAACCCTAACACCAACCCTAACCCTAACCCTAACCCTAACCCTAACCCTAACCCTATACCTAACCCCAACCCTAACCCTAACCCTAACCCTAACACTAACCCCAACCCTAACCCTATACCTAACTCAACCCTAACCCTAACCCTATACCTAACCCCAACCCTAACCCTAACCCTAACCCTAACCCTAACCCTATACCAAACCCCAACCCTAACCCTAACCCTAACCCTAACCCTAACCCTAACCCCAACCCTAACCCCAACCCTAACCCTAACCCTAACCCTAACCCTAACCCTAACCCTATACCTAACCCCAACCATAACGCTACCAAAACCCTAACACTAACCCCAACCCTAACATTATACCTAACTCAACCCTAACCCTAACCCTATACCTAACCCCAACCCTAACCCTAACCCTAACCCTAACCCTAACCCTAACCCTAACCCTAACCCTATACCAAACCCCAACCCTAACCCTAACCCTAACCCCAACCCTAACCCTAACCCCAACCCTAACCCTAACCCTAACCCTAACCCTAACCCTAACCCTAACCCTAACCCTAACCCTAACCCTATACCTAACTCAACCCTAACCCTAACCCCAACCATAACCCTAACCCTAACCCTAACCCTAACCCCAACCCTAACCCTGTACCTAACTCAACCCTAACCCTAACCCTAACCCTAATCCTAACCCTAACACTAACCCTAACCCTAACCCTAACCCCAACCCTAACCCTAACCCTAACCCTAACCCTAACCCCAATCCTAACCCTAACCCTAACCCTAACCCTAACCCCAACCCTAACCCCAACCCTAACCCTAACCCTAACCCTAACCCTAACCGCAACCCTAACCCTAACCCCAACCCTAACCCTAACCCTAACCCTATACCTAACTCAACCCTAACCCTAAACCCAACCCAAACCCTAACCCTAACCCTAACCCTAACCCCAACCCTAACCCTATACCTAACTCAACCCTAACCCTAACCCTAACCCTAACCCTAACCCTATACCTAACTCAACCCTAACCCTAACCCTAACCCTAACCCTAACCCTATACCTAACCCCAACCCTAACCCTAACCCTAAACCTAACTTTAACCCTAACCCTAACCCTAACCCTAACCCTAACCCTAACCCTAACCCCAACCCTAACCCTAACCCTAACCCTATACCTAACTCAACCCTAACCCTAACCCCAACCCTAACCCTAACCCTAACCCTAACCCTAACACTAACCCCAACCCTAACCCTAACCCCAACCCTAACCCTAACCCTAACCCCTTACCTAACTCAACCCTAACCCTAACCCCAACCCTAACCCTAACCCTAACCCTAACCCTAACCCTAACCCCAACCCTATACCTAACCCCAACCCTAACCCTAACCCTAACCCTATACCTAACTCAACCCTAACCCTAACCCCAACCCTAACCCTAACCCTAACCCCAACCCCAACCCTAACCCTATACCTAACTCAACCCTAACCCTAACCCTAACCCTAACCCTATACCTAACTCAACCCTAACCCTAACCCCAACCCTAACCCTAACCCTAACCCTAACCCTAACCCTAACCCTAACCCTATACCTAACCCCATCCCTAACCCTAACCCTAACCCTAACCCTAACCTTAACCCTAACCCTAACCCTAACCCTAACCCCAACCCTAACCCTAACCCTAACCCTAACCCTAACCCTAACCCCAACCCTAACCCTAACCCTAACCCTAACCCTATACCTAACTCAACCCTAACCCTAACCCCAACCCTAACCCTAACCCTAACCCTAACTCTAACCCTAACCCTATCCCTAACCCCAACCCTAACCCTAACCCTAACCCTAACCCTAACCCTAACCCTAACCCTAACCCCAAACCTAACCCTAACCCTAACCCTATACCTAACTCAACCCTGACCCTAACCCCAACCCTAACCCTAACCATAACCCTAACCCTAACCCTAACCCCAACCCTAACCCTAACCCCAACCCTAACCCTAACCCTAACCCTATACCTAACTCAACCCTAACCCTAACCCCAACCCTAACCCTAACCGTAACCCTATACCTAACCCCAACCCTAACCCTAACCCTAACCCTAACCCCTAAGCCTAACCCTAACCATAACCCTAACCCTAACCCTAACCCTAACCCTAACCCTAACCCTAACCCTAACCCTAACCCTATACCTAACCCCAACCCTATCCCTAACCCTAACCCTAACCCCAACACTAACCCTAACCCCCACCCTAACCCTTAACCTAACCCCAACCCTAACCCTAACTCCTAACCCTATACCTAACCCCAACCCTAACCCTAACCCTAACCCTAACCCTAACCCTAACCCTAACCCCAACCCTAACCCTAACCCTAACCCTAACCCTAACCCTAACCCTAACCCTATACCTAACTCAACCCTAACCCTAACCCCAACCCTAACCCTAACCCTAACCCTAACCCCAACCCTAACCCTATACCTAACTCAACCCTAACCCTAACCCCAACCCTAACTCTAAACCTAACCCTAACACCAACCCTAACCCTAACCCTAACCCTAACCCTAACCCTATACCTAACCCCAACCCTAACCCTAACCCTAACCCTAACACTAACCCCAACCCTAACCCTATACCTAACTCAACCCTAACCCTAACCCTAACCCTATACCTAACCCCAACCCTAACCCTAACCCTAACCCTAACCCTAACCCTAACCCTAACCCTAACTCTATACCAAACCCCAACCCTAACCCTAACCCTAACCCTAACCCTAACCCTAACCCTAACCCCAACCCTAACCCCAACCCTAACCCTAACCCTAACCCTAACCCTAACCCTATACCTAACCCCAACCCTAACCCTAACCCTAACCCTAACACTAACCCCAACCCTAACCCTATACCTAACTCAACCCTAACCCTAACCCTAACCCTATACCTAACCCCAACCCTAACCCTAACCCTAACCCTAACCCTAACCCTAACCCTAACCCTATACCAAACCCCAACCCTAACCCTAACCCTAACCCCAACCCTAACCCTAACCCTAACCCTAACCCTAACCCTAACCCTAACCCCAACACTAACACTAACCCTAACCCTAACCCTAACCCTAACCCCAACCCTAACCCTAACCCTAACCCTAACCCTAACCCTAACCCTAACCCTATACCTAACTCAACCCTAACCCTAACCCCAACCCTAACCCTAACCCTAACCCTAACCCTAACCCTAACCCCAACCCTAACCCTATACCTAACTCAACCCTAACCCTAACCCTAACCCTAACCCTAACCCTAACACTAACCCTAACCCTAACCCTAACCCCAACCCTAACCCTAACCCTAACCCTAACCCTAACCCCAATCCTAACCCTAACCCTAACCCTAACCCTAACCCCAACCCTAACCCCTACCCTAACCCTAACCCTAACCCTAACCCTAACCCTAACCCCAACCCTAACCCTAACCCCAACCCTAACCCTAACCCTAACCCTAACCCTATACCTAACTCAACCCTAACCCTAAACCCAACCCAAACCCTAACCCTAACCCTAACCCTAACCCCAACCCTAACCCTATACCTAACTCAACCCTAACCCTAACCCTAACCCTAACCATAACCCTAACCCTATACCTAACTCAACCCTAACCCTAACCCTAACCCTAACCCTAACCCTATACCTAACCCCAACCCTAACCCTAACCCTAAACCTAACTTTAACCCTAACCCTAACCCTAACCCTAACCCTATACCTAACTCAACCCTAACCCTAACCCCAACCCTAACCCTAACCCTAACCCTAGCCCTAACACTAACCCCAACCCTAACCCTAACCCCAACCCTAACCCTAACCCTAACCCCATACCTAACTCAACCCTAACCCTAACCCCAACCCTAACCCTAACCCTAACCCTAACCCTAACCCCAACCCTATACCTAACCCCAACCCTAACCCTAACCCTAACCCTATACCTAACTCAACCCTAACCCTAACCCCAACCCTAACCCTAACCCTAACCCTAACCCTAACCCCAACCCTAACCCTATACCTAACTCAACCCTAACCCTAACCCTAACCCTAACCCTAACCCCAACCCTAACACTAACCCTAACCCTAACCCTAACCCTAACCCTAACCCCAACCCTAACCCTAACCCTAAGCCAAACCCTAACCCTAACCCTAACCCTATACCTAACTCAACCCTAACCCTAACTCCAACCCTAACCCTAACCCTAACCCTAACCCTAACCCCAACCCTAACCCTATACCTAACTCAACCCTAACCCTAACCCTAACCCTAACCCTATCCCTAACACTAACCCTAACCCTAACCCTAACCCTAACCCTAACCCCAAACCTAACCCTAACCCTAACCCTATACCTAACTCAACCCTGACCCTAACCCCAACCCTAACCCTAACCATAACCCTAACCCTAACCCTAACCCCAACCCTAACCCTAACCCCAACCCTAACCCTAACCCTAACCCTAACCCTATACCTAACTCAACCCTAACCCTAACCCCAACCCTAACCCTAACCCTAACCCTAACCCTATACCTAACCCCAACCCTAACCCTAACCCTAACCCTAACCCTAACCCTAACCCCTAAGCCTAACCCTAACCATAACCCTAACCCTAACCCTAACCCTAACCCTAACCCTAACACTAACCCTAACCCTATACCTAACCCCAACCCTATCCCTAACCCTAACCCTAACCCCAACACTAACCCTAACCCCCACCCTAACCCTTAACCTAACCCCAACCCTAACCCTAACCCTAACCCTATACCTAACCCCAACCCTAACCCTAACCCTAACCCTAACCCTAACCCTAACCCTAACCCTAACCCCAACCCTAACCCTAACCCTAACCCTAACCCTAACCCTAACCCTATACCTAACTCAACCCTAACCCTAACCCCAACCCTAACCCTAACCCTAACCCTAACCCTAACCCTAACCCTAACCCCAACCCTAACCCTATAGCTAACTCAACCCTAACCCTAACCCCAACCCTAACCCTAAACATAACCCTAACACCAACCCTAACCCTAACCCTAACCCTAACCCTAACCCTATACCTAACCCCAACCCTAACCCTAACCCTAACACTAACCCCAACCCTAACCCTATACCTAACTCAACCCTAACCCTAACCCTATACCTAACCCCAACCCTAACCCTAACCCTAACCCTAACCCTAACCCTAACCCTAACCCCAACCCTAACCCCAACCCCAACCCTAACCCTAACCCTAACCCTAACCCTAACCCTAACCCTATACCTAACCCCAACCCTAACCCTAACCCTAACCCTAACACTAACCCCAACCCTAACCCTATACCTAACTCAACCCTATCCCTAACCCTATACCTAACCCCAACCCTAACCCTAACCCTAACCCTAACCCTAACCCTAACCCTAACCCTAACGCTAACCCTAACCCTATACCAAACCCCAACCCTAACCCTAACCCTAACCCCAACCCTAACCCTAACCCTAACCCTAACCCTAACCCTAACCCTAACCCCAACACTAACACTAACCCTAACCCTAACCCTAACCCTAACCCTAACCCCAACCCTAACCCTAACCCTAACCCTAACCCTAACCCTAACCCTAACCATAACCCTATACCTAACTCAACCCTAACCCTAACCCCAACCCTAACCCTAACCCTAACCCTAACCCTAACCCCAACCCTAACCCTATACCTAACTCAACCCTAACCCTAACCCTAACCCTAATCCTAACCCTAACACTAACCCTAACCCTAACCCTAACCCCAACCCTAACCCTAACCCTAACCCTAACCCTAACCCTAACCCCAATCCTAACCCTAACCCTAACCCTAACCCTAACCCTAACCCCAACCCTAACCCCAACCCTAACCCTAACCCTAACCCTAACCCTAACCCTAACCCCAACCCTAACCCTAACCCCAACCCTAACCCTAACCCTAACCCTATACCTAACTCAACCCTAACCCTAAACCCAACCCAAACCCTAACCCTAACCCTAACCCTAACCCCAACCCTAACCCTATACCTAACTCAACCCTAACCCTAACCCTAACCCTAACCCTAACCCTATACCTAACTCAACCCTAACCCTAACCCTAACCCTAACCCTAAACCTATACCTAACCCCAACCCTAACCCTAACCCTAAACCTAACTTTAACCCTAACCCTAACCCTAACCCTAACCCTAACCCCAACCCTAACCCTAACCCTAACCCTATACCTAACTCAACCCTAACCCTAACCCCAACCGTAACCCTAACCCTAACCCTAGCCCTAACACTAACCCCAACCCTAACCCTAACCCCAACCCTAACCCTAACCCTAACCCCATACCTAAATCAACCCTAACCCTAACCCCAACCCTAACCCTAACCCTAACCCTAACCCTAACCCTAACCCCAACCCTATACCTAACCCCAACCCTAACCCTAACCCTAACCCTATACCTAACTCAACCCTAACCCTAACCCCAACCCTAACCCTAACCCTAACCCTAACCCTAACCCCAACCCTAACCCTATACCTAACTCAACCCTAACCCTAACCCTAACCCTAACCCTAACCCTAACCCTAACCCCAACCCTAACCCTAACCCTAACCCTAACCCTAACCCCAACCCTCACCCTAACCCTAACCCTAACCCTATACCTAACTCAACCCTAACCCTAACCCCAACCCTAACCCTAACCCTAACCCTAACCCTAACCCTATACCTAACCCCAACCCTAACCCTAACCCTAACCCTAACCCTAACCCTAACCCCAAACCTAACCCTAACCCTAACCCTATACCTAACTCAACCCTGACCCTAACCCCAACCCTAACCCTAACCATAACCCTAACCCTAACCCTAACCCTATACCTAACTCAACCCTAACCCTAACCCCAACCCTAACCCTAACCCTAACCCTAACCCTATACCTAACCCCAACCCTAACCCTAACCCTAACCCTAACCCTAACCCCTAAGCCTAACCCTAACCATAACCCTAACCCTAACCCTAACCCTAACCCTAACCCTAACCCTAACACTAACCCTAACCCTATACCTAACCCCAACCCTATCCCTAACCCTAACCCTAACCCCAACACTAACCCTAACCCCCACCCTAACCCTTAACCTAACCCCAACCCTAACCCTAAGCCTAACCCTAACCCTAACCCTAACCCCAACCCTAACCCTATACCTAACCCCAACCCTAACCCTAACCCCAACCCTAACCCTAACCCCAACCCTAACCGTAACCCTAACCCTAACCCTAACCCGAACCCGAACCCTAACCCTAACCCTAACCCTAACCCTAACCCTAACCCTAACCCCAACCCTAACCCTAACCCCAACCCTAACCCTATCCCTAACCCTAACACTAACCCTAACCCCTACACTAACCCTATACCTAACTCAACCCTAACCCTAACCCCAACCCTAACCCTAACCCTAACCCTAACCCTAACCCTAACACTAACCCTAACCCCAACCCTAACCCTAACCCTAACCCTAACCCTAACCCTAACCCTAACACTAACCCTAACCCTAACCTTAACCCTAACCCTAACCCTAACCCCAACCCTAACCCTAACCCTAACCCTATACCTAACTCAACCCTAACCCTAACCCCAACCCTAACCCTAACCCTAACCCTAACCCTAACCCTAACCCTAACCCCAACCCTAACCCTAACCCCAACCCTAACCCTAACCCTAACCCTAACCCCAACCCTAACCCTATACCTAACTCAACCCTAACCCTAACCCCAACCCTAACCCTAACCCTAACCCTAACACCAACCCTAACCCTAACCCTAACCCTAACCCTAACCCTAACCCCAACCCTAACCCTATACCTAACTCAACCCTAACCCCAACCCTAACCCTAACCCTAACACTAATCCTAACCCTAACCCCAACCCTAACCCTATACCTAACTCAACCCTAACCCTAACCCCAACCCTAACCCTAACCCTATCCCTAACCCTAACCCTATACCTAACCCCAACCCTAACCCTAACCCTAACCCTAACCCTAACCCCAACCCTTACCCTATACCTAACTCAACCCTAACCCTAACCCTATACCTAACCCCAACCCTAACCCTAACCCTAACCCTAACCCTAACCCTAACCCTAACCCTAATCCTATACCAAACCCCAACCCTAACCCTAACCCTAACCCTAACCCTATACCTAACTCAACCCTAACCCTAACCCCAACCCTAACCCTAACCCTAACCCTAACCCTAACCCTAACCCCAACCCTAACCCTATACCTAACTCAACCCTAACCCTAACCCCAACCCTAACCCTAACCCTAACCCTAACACCAACCCTAACCCTAACCCTAACCCTAACCCTAACCCTAACCCTATACCTAACCCCAACCCTAACCCTAACCCTAACCCTAACACTAACCCCAACCCTAACCCTATACCTAACTCAACCCTAACCCTAACCCTATACCTAACCCCAACCCTAACCCTAACCCTAACCCTAACCCTAACCCTAACCCTAACCCTATACCAAACCCCAACCCTAACCCTAACCCTAACCCTAACCCTAACCCTAACCCCAACCCTAACCCCAACCCTAACCCTAACCCTAACCCTAACCCTAACCCTATACCTAACCCCAACCCTAACGCTTCCAAAACCCTAACACTAACCCCAACCCTAACATTATACCTAACTCAACCCTAACCCTAACCCTATACCTAACCCCAACCCTAACCCTAACCCTAACCCTAACCCTAACCCTAACCCTAACCCTAACCCTATACCAAACCCCAACCCTAACCCTAACCCTAACCCCAACCCTAACCCTAACCCCAACCCTAACCCTAACCCTAACCCTAACCCTAACCCTAACCCTAACCCTATACCTAACTCAACCCTAACCCTAACCCCAACCATAACCCTAACCCTAACCCTAACCCTAACCCTAACCCCAACCCTAACCCTGTACCTAACTCAACCCTAACCCTAACCCTAACCCTAATCCTAACCCTAACACTAACCCTAACCCTAACCCTAACCCCAACCCTAACCCTAACCCTAACCCTAACCCTAACCCCAATCCTAACCCTAACCCTAACCCTAACCCTAACCCCAACCCTAACCCCAACCCTAACCCTAACCCTAACCCTAACCCTAACCGCAACCCTAACCCTAACCCCAACCCTAACCCTAACCCTAACCCTATACCTAACTCAACCCTAACCCTAAACCCAACCCAAACCCTAACCCTAACCCTAACCCTAACCCCAACCCTAACCCTATACCTAACTCAACCCTAACCCTAACCCTAACCCTAACCCTAACCCTAACCCTATACCTAACTCAACCCTAACCCTAACCCTAACCCTAACCCTAACCCTAACCCTAACCCTATACCTAACCCCAACCCTAACCCTAACCCTAAACCTAACTTTAACCCTAACCCTAACCCTAACCCTAACCCTAACCCTAACCCTAACCCTAACCCCAACCCTAACCCTAACCCTAACCCTATACCTAACTCAACCCTAACCCTAACCCCAACCCTAACCCTAACCCTAACCCTAACCCTAACACTAACCCCAACCCTAACCCTAACCCCAACCCTAACCCTAACCCTAACCCCTTACCTAACTCAACCCTAACCCTAACCCCAACCCTAACCCTAACCCTAACCCTAACCCTAACCCTAACCCCAACCCTATACCTAACCCTAACCCTAACCCTAACCCTAACCCTATACCTAACTCAACCCTAACCCTAACCCCAACCCTAACCCTAACCCTAACCCCAACCCCAACCCTAACCCTATACCTAACTCAACCCTAACCCTAACCCTAACCCTAACCCTATACCTAACTCAACCCTAACCCTAACCCCAACCCTAACCCTAACCCTAACCCTAACCCTAACCCTATACCTAACCCCATCCCTAACCCTAACCCTAACCCTAACCCTAACCTTAACCCTAACCCTAACCCTAACCCTAACCCCAACCCTAACCCTAACCCTAACCCTAACCCTAACCCCAACCCTAACCCTAACCCTAACCCTAACCCTATACCTAACTCAACCCTAACCCTAACCCCAACCCTAACCCTAACCCTAACCCTAACTCTAACCCTAACCCTATCCCTAACCCCAACCCTAACCCTAACCCTAACCCTAACCCTAACCCTAACCCCAAACCTAACCCTAACCCTAACCCTATACCTAACTCAACCCTGACCCTAACCCCAACCCTAACCCTAACCATAACCCTAACCCTAACCCTAACCCCAACCCTAACCCTAACCCCAACCCTAACCCTAACCCTAACCCTATACCTAACTCAACCCTAACCCTAACCCCAACCCTAACCCTAACCGTAACCCTATACCTAACCCCAACCC
>NC_139471.1:32735000-32742500 GCF_057233095.1 Heloderma suspectum | reverse complement strand
CCTAACCCTAACCCTAACCCTATACCTAACTCAACCCTAACCCTAAACCCAACCCAAACCCTAACCCTAACCCTAACCCTAACCCCAACCCTAACCCTATACCTAACTCAACCCTAACCCTAACCCTAACCCTAACCCTAACCCTAACCCTATACCTAACTCAACCCTAACCCTAACCCTAACCCTAACCCTAACCCTAACCCTAACCCTATACCTAACCCCAACCCTAACCCTAACCCTAAACCTAACTTTAACCCTAACCCTAACCCTAACCCTAACCCTAACTCTAACCCTAACCCCAACCCTAACCCTAACCCTAACCCTATACCTAACTCAACCCTAACCCTAACCCCAACCCTAACCCTAACCCTAACCCTAACCCTAACACTAACCCCAACCCTAACCCTAACCCCAACCCTAACCCTAACCCTAACCCCTTACCTAACTCAACCCTAACCCTAACCCCAACCCTAACCCTAACCCTAACCCTAACCCCAACCCTAACCCTAACCCTAACCCTAACCCTAACCCTAACCCTAACCCTAACCCTATACCAAACCCCAACCCTAACCCTAACCCTAACCCCAACCCTAACCCTAACCCTAACCCTAACCCTAACCCTAACCCCAACACTAACACTAACCCTAACCCTAACCCTAACCCTAACCCTAACCCCAACCCTAACCCTAACCCTAACCCTAACCCTAACCCTAACCCTAACCCTATACCTAACTCAACCCTAACCCTAACCCCAACCCTAACCCTAACCCTAACCCTAACCCCAACCCTAACCCTATACCTAACTCAACCCTAACCCTAACCCTAACCCTAACCCTAACACTAACCCTAACCCTAACCCTAACCCCAACCCTAACCCTAACCCTAACCCTAACCCTAACCCCAATCCTAACCCTAACCCTAACCCTAACCCTAACCCCAACCCTAACCCCAACCCTAACCCTAACCCTAACCCTAACCCTAACCCTAACCCCAACCCTAACCCTAACCCCAACCCTAACCCTAACCCTAACCCTAACCCTATACCTAACTCAACCCTAACCCTAAACCCAACCCAAACCCTAACCCTAACCCTAACCCTAACCCCAACCCTAACCCTATACCTAACTCAACCCTAACCCTAACCCTAACCCTAACCATAACCCTAACCCTATACCTAACTCAACCCTAACCCTAACCCTAACCCTAACCCTAACCCTAACCCTATACCTAACCCCAACCCTAACCCTAACCCTAAACCTAACTTTAACCCTAACCCTAACCCTAACCCTAACCCTAACCCCAACCCTAACCCTAACCCTAACCCTATACCTAACTCAACCCTAACCCTAACCCCAACCCTAACCCTAACCCTAACCCTAGCCCTAACACTAACCCCAACCCTAACCCTAACCCCAACCCTAACCCTAACCCTAACCCTAACCCTAACCCTAACCCTATACCTAACTCAACCCTAACCCTAACCCCAACCCTAACCCTAACCCTAACCCTAACCCTAACCCTAACCCCAACCCTAACCCTATAGCTAACTCAACCCTAACCCTAACCCCAACCCTAACCCTAAACCTAACCCTAACACCAACCCTAACCCTAACCCTAACCCTAACCCTAACCCTATACCTAACCCCAACCCTAACCCTAACCCTAACCCTAACACTAACCCCAACCCTAACCCTATACCTAACTCAACCCTAACCCTAACCCTATACCTAACCCCAACCCTAACCCTAACCCTAACCCTAACCCTAACCCTAACCCCAACCCTAACCCCAACCCCAACCCTAACCCTAACCCTAACCCTAACCCTAACCCTAACCCTATACCTAACCCCAACCCTAACCCTAACCCTAACCCTAACACTAACCCCAACCCTAACCCTATACCTAACTCAACCCTATCCCTAACCCTATACCTAACCCCAACCCTAACCCTAACCCTAACCCTAACCCTAACCCTAACCCTAACCCTAACGCTAACCCTAACCCTATACCAAACCCCAACCCTAACCCTAACCCTAACCCCAACCCTAACCCTAACCCTAACCCTAACCCTAACCCCAACACTAACACTAACCCTAACCCTAACCCTAACCCTAACCCTAACCCCAACCCTAACCCTAACCCTAACCCTAACCCTAACCCTAACCATAACCCTATACCTAACTCAACCCTAACCCTAACCCCAACCCTAACCCTAACCCTAACCCTAACCCTAACCCTAACCCCAACCCTAACCCTATACCTAACTCAACCCTAACCCTAACCCTAACCCTAATCCTAACCCTAACACTAACCCTAACCCTAACCCTAACCCCAACCCTAACCCTAACCCTAACCCTAACCCTAACCCTAACCCCAATCCTAACCCTAACCCTAACCCTAACCCTAACCCCAACCCTAACCCCAACCCTAACCCTAACCCTAACCCTAACCCTAACCCTAACCCCAACCCTAACCCTAACCCCAACCCTAACCCTAACCCTAACCCTATACCTAACTCAACCCTAACCCTAAACCCAACCCAAACCCTAACCCTAACCCTAACCCTAACCCCAACCCTAACCCTATACCTAACTCAACCCTAACCCTAACCCTAACCCTAACCCTAACCCTAACCCTAACCCTATACCTAACTCAACCCTAACCCTAACCCTAACCCTAACCCTAACCCTAAACCTATACCTAACCCCAACCCTAACCCTAACCCTAAACCTAACTTTAACCCTAACCCTAACCCTAACCCTAACCCTAACCCTAACCCCAACCCTAACCCTAACCCTAACCCTATACCTAACTCAACCCTAACCCTAACCCCAACCCTAACCCTAACCCTAACCCTAGCCCTAACACTAACCCCAACCCTAACCCTAACCCCAACCCTAACCCTAACCCTAACCCCATACCTAAATCAACCCTAACCCTAACCCCAACCCTAACCCTAACCCTAACCCTAACCCTAACCCTAACCCCAACCCTATACCTAACCCCAACCCTAACCCTAACCCTAACCCTATACCTAACTCAACCCTAACCCTAACCCCAACCCTAACCCTAACCCTAACCCTAACCCTAACCCCAACCCTAACCCTATACCTAACTCAACCCTAACCCTAACCCTAACCCTAACCCTAACCCTAACCCTAACCCCAACCCTAACCCTAACCCTAACCCTAACCCTAACCCCAACCCTCACCCTAACCCTAACCCTAACCCTAACCCTATACCTAACTCAACCCTAACCCTAACCCCAACCCTAACCCTAACCCTAACCCTAACCCTATACCTAACCCCAACCCTAACCCTAACCCTAACCCTAACCCTAACCCTAACCCTAACCCCAAACCTAACCCTAACCCTAACCCTATACCTAACTCAACCCTGACCCTAACCCCAACCCTAACCCTAACCATAACCCTAACCCTAACCCTAACCCTATACCTAACTCAACCCTAACCCTAACCCCAACCCTAACCCTAACCCTAACCCTAACCCTATACCTAACCCCAACCCTAACCCTAACCCTAACCCTAACCCTAACCCCTAAGCCTAACCCTAACCATAACCCTAACCCTAACCCTAACCCTAACCCTAACCCTAACACTAACCCTAACCCTATACCTAACCCCAACCCTATCCCTAACCCTAACCCTAACCCCAACACTAACCCTAACCCCCACCCTAACCCTTAACCTAACCCCAACCCTAACCCTAAGCCTAACCCTAACCCTAACCCTAACCCCAACCCTAACCCTATACCTAACCCCAACCCTAACCCTAACCCCAACCCTAACCCTAACCCCAACCCTAACCGTAACCCTAACCCTAACCCTAACCCGAACCCGAACCCTAACCCTAACCCTAACCCTAACCCTAACCCTAACCCTAACCCCAACCCTAACCCTAACCCCAACCCTAACCCTATCCCTAACCCTAACACTAACCCTAACCCCTACACTAACCCTATACCTAACTCAACCCTAACCCTAACCCCAACCCTAACCCTAACCCTAACCCTAACCCTAACCCTAACACTAACCCTAACCCCAACCCTAACCCTAACCCTAACCCTAACCCTAACCCTAACCCTAACCCTAACACTAACCCTAACCCTAACCTTAACCCTAACCCTAACCCTAACCCCAACCCTAACCCTAACCCTAACCCTATACCTAACTCAACCCTAACCCTAACCCCAACCCTAACCCTAACCCTAACCCTAACCCTAACCCTAACCCCAACCCTAACCCTAACCCCAACCCTAACCCTAACCCTAACCCTAACCCCAACCCTAACCCTATACCTAACTCAACCCTAACCCTAACCCCAACCCTAACCCTAACCCTAACCCTAACACCAACCCTAACCCTAACCCTAACCCTAACCCTAACCCTAACCCCAACCCTAACCCTATACCTAACTCAACCCTAACCCCAACCCTAACCCTAACCCTAACACTAATCCTAACCCTAACCCCAACCCTAACCCTATACCTAACTCAACCCTAACCCTAACCCCAACCCTAACCCTAACCCTATCCCTAACCCTAACCCTATACCTAACCCCAACCCTAACCCTAACCCTAACCCTAACCCTAACCCCAACCCTTACCCTATACCTAACTCAACCCTAACCCTAACCCTATACCTAACCCCAACCCTAACCCTAACCCTAACCCTAACCCTAACCCTAAACCTAATCCTATACCAAACCCCAACCCTAACCCTAACCCTAACCCTAACCCTATACCGAACTCAACCCTAACCCTAACCCCAACCCTAACCCTAACCCTAACCCTAACCCTAACCCCAACCCTAACCCTATACCTAACTCAACCCTAACCCTAACCCCAACCCTAACCCTAACCCTAACCCTAACACCAACCCTAACCCTAACCCTAACCCTAACCCTAACCCTAACCCTAACCCTATACCTAACCCCAACCCTAACCCTAACCCTAACCCTAACACTAACCCCAACCCTAACCCTATACCTAACTCAACCCTAACCCTAACCCTATACCTAACCCCAACCCTAACCCTAACCCTAACCCTAACCCTAACCCTATACCAAACCCCAACCCTAACCCTAACCCTAACCCTAACCCTAACCCTAACCCCAACCCTAACCCCAACCCTAACCCTAACCCTAACCCTAACCCTAACCCTAACCCTATACCTAACCCCAACCATAACGCTACCAAAACCCTAACACTAACCCCAACCCTAACATTATACCTAACTCAACCCTAACCCTAACCCTATACCTAACCCCAACCCTAACCCTAACCCTAACCCTAACCCTAACCCTAACCCTAACCCTAACCCTATACCAAACCCCAACCCTAACCCTAACCCTAACCCCAACCCTAACCCTAACCCCAACCCTAACCCTAACCCTAACCCTAACCCTAACCCTAACCCTAACCCTAACCCTAACCCTATACCTAACTCAACCCTAACCCTAACCCCAACCATAACCCTAACCCTAACCCTAACCCTAACCCTAACCCCAACCCTAACCCTGTACCTAACTCAACCCTAACCCTAACCCTAACCCTAATCCTAACCCTAACACTAACCCTAACCCTAACCCTAACCCCAACCCTAACCCTAACCCTAACCCTAACCCTAACCCCAATCCTAACCCTAACCCTAACCCTAACCCTAACCCCAACCCTAACCCCAACCCTAACCCTAACCCTAACCCTAACCCTAACCGCAACCCTAACCCTAACCCCAACCCTAACCCTAACCCTAACCCTATACCTAACTCAACCCTAACCCTAAACCCAACCCAAACCCTAACCCTAACCCTAACCCTAACCCCAACCCTAACCCTATACCTAACTCAACCCTAACCCTAACCCTAACCCTAACCCTAACCCTATACCTAACTCAACCCTAACCCTAACCCTAACCCTAACCCTAACCCTATACCTAACCCCAACCCTAACCCTAACCCTAAACCTAACTTTAACCCTAACCCTAACCCTAACCCTAACCCTAACCCTAACCCTAACCCCAACCCTAACCCTAACCCTAACCCTATACCTAACTCAACCCTAACCCTAACCCCAACCCTAACCCTAACCCTAACCCTAACCCTAACACTAACCCCAACCCTAACCCTAACCCCAACCCTAACCCTAACCCTAACCCCTTACCTAACTCAACCCTAACCCTAACCCCAACCCTAACCCTAACCCTAACCCTAACCCTAACCCTAACCCCAACCCTATACCTAACCCCAACCCTAACCCTAACCCTAACCCTATACCTAACTCAACCCTAACCCTAACCCCAACCCTAACCCTAACCCTAACCCCAACCCCAACCCTAACCCTATACCTAACTCAACCCTAACCCTAACCCTAACCCTAACCCTATACCTAACTCAACCCTAACCCTAACCCCAACCCTAACCCTAACCCTAACCCTAACCCTAACCCTAACCCTATACCTAACCCCATCCCTAACCCTAACCCTAACCCTAACCCTAACCTTAACCCTAACCCTAACCCTAACCCTAACCCCAACCCTAACCCTAACCCTAACCCTAACCCTAACCCTAACCCCAACCCTAACCCTAACCCTAACCCTAACCCTATACCTAACTCAACCCTAACCCTAACCCCAACCCTAACCCTAACCCTAACCCTAACTCTAACCCTAACCCTATCCCTAACCCCAACCCTAACCCTAACCCTAACCCTAACCCTAACCCTAACCCTAACCCTAACCCCAAACCTAACCCTAACCCTAACCCTATACCTAACTCAACCCTGACCCTAACCCCAACCCTAACCCTAACCATAACCCTAACCCTAACCCTAACCCCAACCCTAACCCTAACCCCAACCCTAACCCTAACCCTAACCCTATACCTAACTCAACCCTAACCCTAACCCCAACCCTAACCCTAACCGTAACCCTATACCTAACCCCAACCCTAACCCTAACCCTAACCCTAACCCCTAAGCCTAACCCTAACCATAACCCTAACCCTAACCCTAACCCTAACCCTAACCCTAACCCTAACCCTAACCCTATACCTAACCCCAACCCTATCCCTAACCCTAACCCTAACCCCAACACTAACCCTAACCCCCACCCTAACCCTTAACCTAACCCCAACCCTAACCCTAACTCCTAACCCTATACCTAACCCCAACCCTAACCCTAACCCTAACCCTAACCCTAACCCTAACCCTAACCCCAACCCTAACCCTAACCCTAACCCTAACCCTAACCCTAACCCTAACCCTATACCTAACTCAACCCTAACCCTAACCCCAACCCTAACCCTAACCCTAACCCTAACCCCAACCCTAACCCTATACCTAACTCAACCCTAACCCTAACCCCAACCCTAACTCTAAACCTAACCCTAACACCAACCCTAACCCTAACCCTAACCCTAACCCTAACCCTATACCTAACCCCAACCCTAACCCTAACCCTAACCCTAACACTAACCCCAACCC
>NC_139471.1:32730000-32732500 GCF_057233095.1 Heloderma suspectum | reverse complement strand
CTAACCCTAACCCCAACCCTCACCCTAAACCTAACCCTAACCCTAACCCTAACCCTAACCCTATACCTAACTCAACCCTAACCCTAACCCTAACCCTAACCCTAACCGTAACCCTATACCTAACTCAACCCTAACCCTAACCCCAACCCTAACCCTAACCCTAACCCTAACCCTAACCCTAACCCTATACCTAACCCCAACCCTAACCCCAACACTAACCCTATACCTAACTCAACCCTAACCCTAACTCTAACCCTAACCCTAACCCTAACCCTAACCCTATACCTAACTCAACCCTAAACCTAACCCCAACCCTAACCCTAACCCTAACCCTAACCCTAACCCTAACCCTAACCCCAACCCTAACCCTAACCCTAACCCTAACCCTAACCCTAACCCTAACCCCAACCCTATACCTAACCCCAACCCTAACCCTAACCCTAACCCTATACCTAACTCAACCCTAACCCTAACCCCAACCCTCACCCTAAACCTAACCCTAACCCTAACCCTAACCCTAACCCTATACCTAACTCAACCCTAACCCTAACCCTAACCCTAACCCTAACCCTAACCGTAACCCTATACCTAACTCAACCCTAACCCTAACCCCAACCCTAACCCTAACCCTAACCCTAACCCTAACCCTAACCCTATACCTAACCCCAACCCTAACCCTAACCCTAACCCTAACCCTAAACCTAACCCTAACCCCAACCCTAACCCTAACCCTAACCCTAACCCTAACCCCAACTCTAACCCTAACCCTAACCCTATACCTAACTCAACCCTAACCCTAACCCCAACCCTAACCCTAACCCTAACCCTAACCCTAACCCTAACCCTAACCCTATACCTAACCCCAACCCTAACCCTAACCCTAACCCTAACCCTAACCCTAACCCCAACCCTAACCCTAACCCTAACCCTAACCCTAACCCTATACCTAACCCCAACCCTAACCCTAACCCTAACCCTAACCCTAACCCCAACCCTAACCCTAACCCTAACCCTATACCTAACTCAACCCTAACCCTAACCCCAACCCTAACCCTAACCCTAACCCTAACCCCAACCCTAACCCTAACCCCAACCCTAACCCTAACCCTAACCCTATACCTAACTCAACCCTAACCCTAACCCCAACCCTAACCCTAACCCTAACCCTAACCCTATACCTAACCCCAACCCTAACCCTAACCCTAACCCTAACCCTAACCCCTAAGCCTAACCCTAACCCTAACCCTAACCCTAACCCTAACCCCAACCCTAACCCTAACCCTAACCCTAACCCTAACCCTAACCCCAACCCTAACCCTAACCCCAACCCTAACCCTAACCCTAACCCTAACACTTACCCTAACCCCAACCCTAACCCTATACCTAACTCAACCCTAACCCTAACCCTAACCCTAACCCTAACCCTAACCCTAACCCTAACACTAACCCTAACCCTAACCCTATACCTAACCCCAACCCTAACCCTAACCCTAACCCTAACCCCAACCCTAACCCCAACCCTAACCCTATACCTAACCCCAACCCTAACCCTAACCCTAACCCTAACCCTAACCCTAACCCTAACCCCAACCCTAACCCTATACCTAACCCCAACCCTAACCCTAACCCCAACCCTAACCCTAACCCCAACCCTAACCCTATACCTAACCCCAACCCTAAACCTAACCCTAACCCCAACCCTAACCCTAACCCTAACCCTAACCCTAACCCTAACCCCAACCCTAACCCTATACCTAACTCAACCGTAACCCTAACCCCAACCCTAACCCTAACCGTAACCCTAACCCTAACCCTAACCCCAACCCTAACCCTAACCCTAACCCTAACCCTAACCCTAACCCCAACCCTAACCCTAACCCCAACCCTAACCCTAACCCTAACCCTAACACTTACCCTAACCCCAACCCTAACCCTATACCTAACTCAACCCTAACCCTAACCCTAACCCTAACCCTAACCCTAACCCTAACCCTAACACTAACCCTAACCCTAACCCTATACCTAACCCCAACCCTAACCCCAACCCTAACCCTAACCCCAACCCTAACCCTAACCCTAACCCTATACCTAACTCAACCCTAACCCTAACCCCAACCCTAACCCTAACCCTAACCCTAACCCTATACCTAACCCCAACCCTAACCCTAACCCTAACCCTAACCCTAACCCTAACCCCTAAGCCTAACCCTAACCCTAACCCTAACCCTAACCCTAACCCTAACCCCAACCCTAACCCTAACCCTAACCCTAACCCTAACCCTAACCCCAACCCTAACCCTAACCCCAACCCTAACCCTAACCCTAACCCTAACACTTACCCTAACCCCAACCCTAACCCTATACCTAACTCAACCCTAACCCTAACCCTAACCCTAACCCTAACCCTAACCCTAACCCTAACACTAACCCTAACCCTAACCCTATACCTAACCCCAACCCTAACCCTAACCCTAACCCTAACCCCAACCCTAACCCCAAC
>NC_139471.1:32720000-32725000 GCF_057233095.1 Heloderma suspectum | reverse complement strand
CCCCAACCCTAACCCTAACCCTAACCCTAACACTAACCCCAACCCTAACCCTATACCTAACTCAACCCTATCCCTAACCCTATACCTAACCCCAACCCTAACCCTAACCCTAACCCTAACCCTAACCCTAACCCTAACCCTAACGCTAACCCTAACCCTATACCAAACCCCAACCCTAACCCTAACCCTAACCCCAACCCTAACCCTAACCCTAACCCTAACCCTAACCCTAACCCCAACACTAACACTAACCCTAACCCTAACCCTAACCCTAACCCTAACCCCAACCCTAACCCTAACCCTAACCCTAACCCTAACCCTAACCATAACCCTATACCTAACTCAACCCTAACCCTAACCCCAACCCTAACCCTAACCCTAACCCTAACCCTAACCCCAACCCTAACCCTATACCTAACTCAACCCTAACCCTAACCCTAACCCTAATCCTAACCCTAACACTAACCCTAACCCTAACCCTAACCCTAACCCCAACCCTAACCCTAACCCTAACCCTAACCCTAACCCCAATCCTAACCCTAACCCTAACCCTAACCCTAACCCTAACCCCAACCCTAACCCCAACCCTAACCCTAACCCTAACCCTAACCCTAACCCCAACCCTAACCCTAACCCCAACCCTAACCCTAACCCTAACCCTATACCTAACTCAACCCTAACCCTAAACCCAACCCAAACCCTAACCCTAACCCTAACCCTAACCCCAACCCTAACCCTATACCTAACTCAACCCTAACCCTAACCCTAACCCTAACCCTAACCCTATACCTAACTCAACCCTAACCCTAACCCTAACCCTAACCCTAAACCTATACCTAACCCCAACCCTAACCCTAACCCTAAACCTAACTTTAACCCTAACCCTAACCCTAACCCTAACCCTAACCCCAACCCTAACCCTAACCCTAACCCTAACCCTATACCTAACTCAACCCTAACCCTAACCCCAACCCTAACCCTAACCCTAACCCTAGCCCTAACACTAACCCCAACCCTAACCCTAACCCCAACCCTAACCCTAACCCTAACCCCATACCTAAATCAACCCTAACCCTAACCCCAACCCTAACCCTAACCCTAACCCTAACCCTAACCCTAACCCCAACCCTATACCTAACCCCAACCCTAACCCTAACCCTAACCCTATACCTAACTCAACCCTAACCCTAACCCCAACCCTAACCCTAACCCTAACCCTAACCCCAACCCTAACCCTATACCTAACTCAACCCTAACCCTAACCCTAACCCTAACCCTAACCCTAACCCTAACCCCAACCCTAACCCTAACCCTAACCCTAACCCTAACCCCAACCCTCACCCTAACCCTAACCCTAACCCTATACCTAACTCAACCCTAACCCTAACCCCAACCCTAACCCTAACCCTAACCCTAACCCTAACCCTATACCTAACCCCAACCCTAACCCTAACCCTAACCCTAACCCTAACCCTAACCCTAACCCCAAACCTAACCCTAACCCTAACCCTATACCTAACTCAACCCTGACCCTAACCCCAACCCTAACCCTAACCATAACCCTAACCCTAACCCTAACCCTATACCTAACTCAACCCTAACCCTAACCCCAACCCTAACCCTAACCCTAACCCTAACCCTATACCTAACCCCAACCCTAACCCTAACCCTAACCCTAACCCTAACCCCTAAGCCTAACCCTAACCATAACCCTAACCCTAACCCTAACCCTAACCCTAACCCTAACCCTAACACTAACCCTAACCCTATACCTAACCCCAACCCTATCCCTAACCCTAACCCTAACCCCAACACTAACCCTAACCCCCACCCTAACCCTTAACCTAACCCCAACCCTAACCCTAAGCCTAACCCTAACCCTAACCCTAACCCCAACCCTAACCCTATACCTAACCCCAACCCTAACCCTAACCCCAACCCTAACCCTAACCCCAACCCTAACCGTAACCCTAACCCTAACCCTAACCCGAACCCGAACCCTAACCCTAACCCTAACCCTAACCCTAACCCTAACCCTAACCCCAACCCTAACCCTAACCCCAACCCTAACCCTATCCCTAACCCTAACACTAACCCTAACCCCTACACTAACCCTATACCTAACTCAACCCTAACCCTAACCCCAACCCTAACCCTAACCCTAACCCTAACCCTAACACTAACCCTAACCCCAACCCTAACCCTAACCCTAACCCTAACCCTAACCCTAACCCTAACCCTAACACTAACCCTAACCCTAACCTTAACCCTAACCCTAACCCTAACCCCAACCCTAACCCTAACCCTAACCCTATACCTAACTCAACCCTAACCCTAACCCCAACCCTAACCCTAACCCTAACCCTAACCCTAACCCTAACCCTAACCCCAACCCTAACCCTAACCCCAACCCTAACCCTAACCCTAACCCTAACCCCAACCCTAACCCTATACCTAACTCAACCCTAACCCTAACCCCAACCCTAACCCTAACCCTAACCCTAACACCAACCCTAACCCTAACCCTAACCCTAACCCTAACCCTAACCCTAACCCCAACCCTAACCCTATACCTAACTCAACCCTAACCCCAACCCTAACCCTAACCCTAACACTAATCCTAACCCTAACCCCAACCCTAACCCTATACCTAACTCAACCCTAACCCTAACCCCAACCCTAACCCTAACCCTATCCCTAACCCTAACCCTATACCTAACCCCAACCCTAACCCTAACCCTAACCCTAACCCTAACCCCAACCCTTACCCTATACCTAACTCAACCCTAACCCTAACCCTATACCTAACCCCAACCCTAACCCTAACCCTAACCCTAACCCTAACCCTAACCCTAACCCTAATCCTATACCAAACCCCAACCCTAACCCTAACCCTAACCCTAACCCTATACCTAACTCAACCCTAACCCTAACCCCAACCCTAACCCTAACCCTAACCCTAACCCTAACCCTAACCCCAACCCTAACCCTATACCTAACTCAACCCTAACCCTAACCCCAACCCTAACCCTAACCCTAACCCTAACACCAACCCTAACCCTAACCCTAACCCTAACCCTAACCCTAACCCTATACCTAACCCCAACCCTAACCCTAACCCTAACCCTAACACTAACCCCAACCCTAACCCTATACCTAACTCAACCCTAACCCTAACCCTATACCTAACCCCAACCCTAACCCTAACCCTAACCCTAACCCTAACCCTAACCCTAACCCTATACCAAACCCCAACCCTAACCCTAACCCTAACCCTAACCCTAACCCTAACCCCAACCCTAACCCCAACCCTAACCCTAACCCTAACCCTAACCCTAAGCCTATACCTAACCCCAACCCTAACGCTTCCAAAACCCTAACACTAACCCCAACCCTAACATTATACCTAACTCAACCCTAACCCTAACCCTATACCTAACCCCAACCCTAACCCTAACCCTAACCCTAACCCTAACCCTAACCCTAACCCTAACCCTATACCAAACCCCAACCCTAACCCTAACCCTAACCCCAACCCTAACCCTAACCCCAACCCTAACCCTAACCCTAACCCTAACCCTAACCCTAACCCTAACCCTATACCTAACTCAACCCTAACCCTAACCCCAACCATAACCCTAACCCTAACCCTAACCCTAACCCTAACCCCAACCCTAACCCTGTACCTAACTCAACCCTAACCCTAACCCTAACCCTAATCCTAACCCTAACACTAACCCTAACCCTAACCCTAACCCCAACCCTAACCCTAACCCTAACCCTAACCCTAACCCCAATCCTAACCCTAACCCTAACCCTAACCCTAACCCCAACCCTAACCCCAACCCTAACCCTAACCCTAACCCTAACCCTAACCGCAACCCTAACCCTAACCCCAACCCTAACCCTAACCCTAACCCTATACCTAACTCAACCCTAACCCTAAACCCAACCCAAACCCTAACCCTAACCCTAACCCTAACCCCAACCCTAACCCTATACCTAACTCAACCCTAACCCTAACCCTAACCCTAACCCTAACCCTATACCTAACTCAACCCTAACCCTAACCCTAACCCTAACCCTAACCCTATACCTAACCCCAACCCTAACCCTAACCCTAAACCTAACTTTAACCCTAACCCTAACCCTAACCCTAACCCTAACCCTAACCCTAACCCTAACCCCAACCCTAACCCTAACCCTAACCCTATACCTAACTCAACCCTAACCCTAACCCCAACCCTAACCCTAACCCTAACCCTAACCCTAACACTAACCCCAACCCTAACCCTAACCCCAACCCTAACCCTAACCCTAACCCCTTACCTAACTCAACCCTAACCCTAACCCCAACCCTAACCCTAACCCTAACCCTAACCCTAACCCTAACCCTAACCCCAACCCTATACCTAACCCTAACCCTAACCCTAACCCTAACCCTATACCTAACTCAACCCTAACCCTAACCCCAACCCTAACCCTAACCCTAACCCCAACCCCAACCCTAACCCTATACCTAACTCAACCCTAACCCTAACCCTAACCCTAACCCTATACCTAACTCAACCCTAACCCTAACCCCAACCCTAACCCTAACCCTAACCCTAACCCTAACCCTAACCCTATACCTAACCCCATCCCTAACCCTAACCCTAACCCTAACCCTAACCTTAACCCTAACCCTAACCCTAACCCTAACCCCAACCCTAACCCTAACCCTAACCCTAACCCTAACCCCAACCCTAACCCTAACCCTAACCCTAACCCTATACCTAACTCAACCCTAACCCTAACCCCAACCCTAACCCTAACCCTAACCCTAACTCTAACCCTAACCCTATCCCTAACCCCAACCCTAACCCTAACCCTAACCCTAACCCTAACCCTAACCCTAACCCCAAACCTAACCCTAACCCTAACCCTATACCTAACTCAACCCTGACCCTAACCCCAACCCTAACCCTAACCATAACCCTAACCCTAACCCTAACCCCAAC
>NC_139471.1:32702500-32710000 GCF_057233095.1 Heloderma suspectum | reverse complement strand
TCAACCCTAACCCTAACCCCAACCCTAACCCTAACCCTAACCCTAACCCTAACCCTAACACTAACCCCAACCCTAACCCTAACCCCAACCCTAACCCTAACCCTAACCCCATACGTAACTCAACCCTAACCCTAACCCCAACCCTAACCCTAACCCTAACCCTAACCCTAACCCCAACACTATACCTAACCCCAACCCTAACCCTAACCCTAACCCTATACCTAACTCAACCCTAACCCTAACCCCAACCCTAACCCTAACCCTAACCCTAACCCTAACCCCAACCCTAACCCTATACCTAACTCAACCCTAACCCTAACCCTAACCCTAACCCTAACCCTAACCCTATACCTAACTCAACCCTAACCCTAACCCCAACCCTAACCCTAACCCTAACCCTAACCCCATCCCTAACCCTAACCCTAACCCTATACCTAACCCCATCCCTAACCCTAACCCTAACCCTAACCCTAACCCTAACCCTAACCCTAACCCCAACCCTAACCCTAACCCTAACCCTAACCCTAACCCCAACCCTAACCCTAACCCTAACCCTAACCCTAACCCTATACCTAACTCAACCCTAACCCTAACCCCAACCCTAACCCTAACCCTAACCCTAACCCTAACCCTATACCTAACCCCAACCCTAACCCTAACCCTAACCCTAACCCTAACCCTAACCCCAAACCTAACCCTAACCCTAACCCTATACCTAACTCAACCCTGACCCTAACCCCAACCCTAACCCTAACCATAACCCTAACCCTAACCCTAACCCCAACCCTAACCCTAACCCCAACCCTAACCCTAACCCTAACCCTAACCCTAACCCTATACCTAACTCAACCCTAACCCTAACCCCAACCCTAACCCTAACCCTAACCCTAACCCTATACCTAACCCCAACCCTAACCCTAACCCTAACCCTAACCCTAACCCCTAAGCCTAACCCTAACCATAACCCTAACCCTAACCCTAACCCTAACCCTAACCCTAACACTAACCCTAACCCTATACCTAACCCCAACCCTATCCCTAACCCTAACCCTAACCCCAACACTAACCCTAACCCCCACCCTAACCCTTAACCTAACCCCAACCCTAACCCTAACCCTAACCCTATACCTAACCCCAACCCTAACCCTAACCCTAACCCTAACCCTAACCCTAACCCTAACCCTAACCCCAACCCTAACCCTAACCCTAACCCTAACCCTAACCCTAACCCTATACCTAACTCAACCCTAACCCTAACCCCAACCCTAACCCTAACCCTAACCCTAACCCTAACCCTAACCCTAACCCCAACCCTAACCCTATAGCTAACTCAACCCTAACCCTAACCCCAACCCTAACCCTAAACATAACCCTAACACCAACCCTAACCCTAACCCTAACCCTAACCCTAACCCTATACCTAACCCCAACCCTAACCCTAACCCTAACCCTAACACTAACCCCAACCCTAACCCTATACCTAACTCAACCCTAACCCTAACCCTATACCTAACCCCAACCCTAACCCTAACCCTAACCCTAACCCTAACCCTAACCCCAACCCTAACCCCAACCCCAACCCTAACCCTAACCCTAACCCTAACCCTAACCCTAACCCTATACCTAACCCCAACCCTAACCCTAACCCTAACCCTAACACTAACCCCAACCCTAACCCTATACCTAACTCAACCCTATCCCTAACCCTATACCTAACCCCAACCCTAACCCTAACCCTAACCCTAACCCTAACCCTAACCCTAACCCTAACGCTAACCCTAACCCTATACCAAACCCCAACCCTAACCCTAACCCTAACCCCAACCCTAACCCTAACCCTAACCCTAACCCTAACCCTAACCCTAACCCCAACACTAACACTAACCCTAACCCTAACCCTAACCCTAACCCTAACCCCAACCCTAACCCTAACCCTAACCCTAACCCTAACCCTAACCATAACCCTATACCTAACTCAACCCTAACCCTAACCCCAACCCTAACCCTAACCCTAACCCTAACCCTAACCCCAACCCTAACCCTATACCTAACTCAACCCTAACCCTAACCCTAACCCTAATCCTAACCCTAACACTAACCCTAACCCTAACCCTAACCCTAACCCCAACCCTAACCCTAACCCTAACCCTAACCCTAACCCCAATCCTAACCCTAACCCTAACCCTAACCCTAACCCTAACCCCAACCCTAACCCCAACCCTAACCCTAACCCTAACCCTAACCCTAACCCTAACCCCAACCCTAACCCTAACCCCAACCCTAACCCTAACCCTAACCCTATACCTAACTCAACCCTAACCCTAAACCCAACCCAAACCCTAACCCTAACCCTAACCCTAACCCCAACCCTAACCCTATACCTAACTCAACCCTAACCCTAACCCTAACCCTAACCCTAACCCTATACCTAACTCAACCCTAACCCTAACCCTAACCCTAACCCTAAACCTATACCTAACCCCAACCCTAACCCTAACCCTAAACCTAACTTTAACCCTAACCCTAACCCTAACCCTAACCCTAACCCCAACCCTAACCCTAACCCTAACCCTAACCCTATACCTAACTCAACCCTAACCCTAACCCCAACCCTAACCCTAACCCTAACCCTAGCCCTAACACTAACCCCAACCCTAACCCTAACCCCAACCCTAACCCTAACCCTAACCCCATACCTAAATCAACCCTAACCCTAACCCCAACCCTAACCCTAACCCTAACCCTAACCCTAACCCTAACCCCAACCCTATACCTAACCCCAACCCTAACCCTAACCCTAACCCTATACCTAACTCAACCCTAACCCTAACCCCAACCCTAACCCTAACCCTAACCCTAACCCTAACCCCAACCCTAACCCTATACCTAACTCAACCCTAACCCTAACCCTAACCCTAACCCTAACCCTAACCCTAACCCCAACCCTAACCCTAACCCTAACCCTAACCCTAACCCCAACCCTCACCCTAACCCTAACCCTAACCCTATACCTAACTCAACCCTAACCCTAACCCCAACCCTAACCCTAACCCTAACCCTAACCCTAACCCTATACCTAACCCCAACCCTAACCCTAACCCTAACCCTAACCCTAACCCTAACCCTAACCCCAAACCTAACCCTAACCCTAACCCTATACCTAACTCAACCCTGACCCTAACCCCAACCCTAACCCTAACCATAACCCTAACCCTAACCCTAACCCTATACCTAACTCAACCCTAACCCTAACCCCAACCCTAACCCTAACCCTAACCCTAACCCTATACCTAACCCCAACCCTAACCCTAACCCTAACCCTAACCCTAACCCCTAAGCCTAACCCTAACCATAACCCTAACCCTAACCCTAACCCTAACCCTAACCCTAACCCTAACACTAACCCTAACCCTATACCTAACCCCAACCCTATCCCTAACCCTAACCCTAACCCCAACACTAACCCTAACCCCCACCCTAACCCTTAACCTAACCCCAACCCTAACCCTAAGCCTAACCCTAACCCTAACCCTAACCCCAACCCTAACCCTATACCTAACCCCAACCCTAACCCTAACCCCAACCCTAACCCTAACCCCAACCCTAACCGTAACCCTAACCCTAACCCTAACCCGAACCCGAACCCTAACCCTAACCCTAACCCTAACCCTAACCCTAACCCTAACCCCAACCCTAACCCTAACCCCAACCCTAACCCTATCCCTAACCCTAACACTAACCCTAACCCCTACACTAACCCTATACCTAACTCAACCCTAACCCTAACCCCAACCCTAACCCTAACCCTAACCCTAACCCTAACACTAACCCTAACCCCAACCCTAACCCTAACCCTAACCCTAACCCTAACCCTAACCCTAACCCTAACACTAACCCTAACCCTAACCTTAACCCTAACCCTAACCCTAACCCCAACCCTAACCCTAACCCTAACCCTATACCTAACTCAACCCTAACCCTAACCCCAACCCTAACCCTAACCCTAACCCTAACCCTAACCCTAACCCTAACCCCAACCCTAACCCTAACCCCAACCCTAACCCTAACCCTAACCCTAACCCCAACCCTAACCCTATACCTAACTCAACCCTAACCCTAACCCCAACCCTAACCCTAACCCTAACCCTAACACCAACCCTAACCCTAACCCTAACCCTAACCCTAACCCTAACCCTAACCCCAACCCTAACCCTATACCTAACTCAACCCTAACCCCAACCCTAACCCTAACCCTAACACTAATCCTAACCCTAACCCCAACCCTAACCCTATACCTAACTCAACCCTAACCCTAACCCCAACCCTAACCCTAACCCTATCCCTAACCCTAACCCTATACCTAACCCCAACCCTAACCCTAACCCTAACCCTAACCCTAACCCCAACCCTTACCCTATACCTAACTCAACCCTAACCCTAACCCTATACCTAACCCCAACCCTAACCCTAACCCTAACCCTAACCCTAACCCTAACCCTAACCCTAATCCTATACCAAACCCCAACCCTAACCCTAACCCTAACCCTAACCCTATACCTAACTCAACCCTAACCCTAACCCCAACCCTAACCCTAACCCTAACCCTAACCCTAACCCTAACCCCAACCCTAACCCTATACCTAACTCAACCCTAACCCTAACCCCAACCCTAACCCTAACCCTAACCCTAACACCAACCCTAACCCTAACCCTAACCCTAACCCTAACCCTAACCCTATACCTAACCCCAACCCTAACCCTAACCCTAACCCTAACACTAACCCCAACCCTAACCCTATACCTAACTCAACCCTAACCCTAACCCTATACCTAACCCCAACCCTAACCCTAACCCTAACCCTAACCCTAACCCTAACCCTAACCCTATACCAAACCCCAACCCTAACCCTAACCCTAACCCTAACCCTAACCCTAACCCCAACCCTAACCCCAACCCTAACCCTAACCCTAACCCTAACCCTAAGCCTATACCTAACCCCAACCCTAACGCTTCCAAAACCCTAACACTAACCCCAACCCTAACATTATACCTAACTCAACCCTAACCCTAACCCTATACCTAACCCCAACCCTAACCCTAACCCTAACCCTAACCCTAACCCTAACCCTAACCCTAACCCTATACCAAACCCCAACCCTAACCCTAACCCTAACCCCAACCCTAACCCTAACCCCAACCCTAACCCTAACCCTAACCCTAACCCTAACCCTAACCCTAACCCTATACCTAACTCAACCCTAACCCTAACCCCAACCATAACCCTAACCCTAACCCTAACCCTAACCCTAACCCCAACCCTAACCCTGTACCTAACTCAACCCTAACCCTAACCCTAACCCTAATCCTAACCCTAACACTAACCCTAACCCTAACCCTAACCCCAACCCTAACCCTAACCCTAACCCTAACCCTAACCCCAATCCTAACCCTAACCCTAACCCTAACCCTAACCCCAACCCTAACCCCAACCCTAACCCTAACCCTAACCCTAACCCTAACCGCAACCCTAACCCTAACCCCAACCCTAACCCTAACCCTAACCCTATACCTAACTCAACCCTAACCCTAAACCCAACCCAAACCCTAACCCTAACCCTAACCCTAACCCCAACCCTAACCCTATACCTAACTCAACCCTAACCCTAACCCTAACCCTAACCCTAACCCTAACCCTATACCTAACTCAACCCTAACCCTAACCCTAACCCTAACCCTGACCCTATACCTAACCCCAACCCTAACCCTAACCCTAAACCTAACTTTAACCCTAACCCTAACCCTAACCCTAACCCTAACCCTAACCCTAACCCTAACCCCAACCCTAACCCTAACCCTAACCCTATACCTAACTCAACCCTAACCCTAACCCCAACCCTAACCCTAACCCTAACCCTAACCCTAACACTAACCCCAACCCTAACCCTAACCCCAACCCTAACCCTAACCCTAACCCCTTACCTAACTCAACCCTAACCCTAACCCCAACCCTAACCCTAACCCTAACCCTAACCCTAACCCTAACCCTAACCCCAACCCTATACCTAACCCTAACCCTAACCCTAACCCTAACCCTATACCTAACTCAACCCTAACCCTAACCCCAACCCTAACCCTAACCCTAACCCCAACCCCAACCCTAACCCTATACCTAACTCAACCCTAACCCTAACCCTAACCCTAACCCTATACCTAACTCAACCCTAACCCTAACCCCAACCCTAACCCTAACCCTAACCCTAACCCTAACCCTAACCCTATACCTAACCCCATCCCTAACCCTAACCCTAACCCTAACCCTAACCTTAACCCTAACCCTAACCCTAACCCTAACCCCAACCCTAACCCTAACCCTAACCCTAACCCTAACCCCAACCCTAACCCTAACCCTAACCCTAACCCTATACCTAACTCAACCCTAACCCTAACCCCAACCCTAACCCTAACCCTAACCCTAACTCTAACCCTAACCCTATCCCTAACCCCAACCCTAACCCTAACCCTAACCCTAACCCTAACCCTAACCCTAACCCCAAACCTAACCCTAACCCTAACCCTATACCTAACTCAACCCTGACCCTAACCCCAACCCTAACCCTAACCATAACCCTAACCCTAACCCTAACCCCAACCCTAACCCTAACCCCAACCCTAACCCTAACCCTAACCCTATACCTAACTCAACCCTAACCCTAACCCCAACCCTAACCCTAACCGTAACCCTATACCTAACCCCAACCCTAACCCTAACCCTAACCCTAACCCCTAAGCCTAACCCTAACCATAACCCTAACCCTAACCCTAACCCTAACCCTAACCCTAACCCTAACCCTAACACTAACCCTAACCCTATACCTAACCCCAACCCTATCCCTAACCCTAACCCTAACCCCAACACTAACCCTAACCCCCACCCTAACCCTTAACCTAACCCCAACCCTAACCCTAACCCTAACCCTATACCTAACCCCAACCCTAACCCTAACCCTAACCCTAACCCTAACCCTAACCCTAACCCCAACCCTAACCCTAACCCTAACCCTAACCCTAACCCTAACCCTAACCCTATACCTAACTCAACCCTAACCCTAACCCCAACCCTAACCCTAACCCTAACCCTAACCCCAACCCTAACCCTATACCTAACTCAACCCTAACCCTAACCCCAACCCTAACTCTAAACCTAACCCTAACACCAACCCTAACCCTAACCCTAACCCTAACCCTAACCCTATACCTAACCCCAACCCTAACCCTAACCCTAACCCTAACACTAACCCCAACCCTAACCCTATACCTAACTCAACCCTAACCCTAACCCTAACCCTATACCTAACCCCAACCCTAACCCTAACCCTAACCCTAACCCTAACCCTAACCCTAACCCTAACCCTAACCCTAACTCTATACCAAACCCCAACCCTAACCCTAACCCTAACCCTAACCCTAACCCTAACCCTAACCCTAACCCCAACCCTAAC
>NC_139471.1:32687500-32697500 GCF_057233095.1 Heloderma suspectum | reverse complement strand
TAACCCCAACCCTAACCCCAACCCTAACCCTAACCCTAACCCTAACCCTAACCCTAACCCCAACCCTAACCCTAACCCCAACCCTAACCCTAACCCTAACCCTAACCCTATACCTAACTCAACCCTAACCCTAAACCCAACCCAAACCCTAACCCTAACCCTAACCCTAACCCCAACCCTAACCCTATACCTAACTCAACCCTAACCCTAACCCTAACCCTAACCCTAACCCTAACCCTATACCTAACTCAACCCTAACCCTAACCCTAACCCTAACCCTAACCCTAACCCTATACCTAACCCCAACCCTAACCCTAACCCTAAACCTAACTTTAACCCTAACCCTAACCCTAACCCTAACCCTAACCCTAACCCTAACCCCAACCCTAACCCTAACCCTAACCCTAACCCTATACCTAACTCAACCCTAACCCTAACCCCAACCCTAACCCTAACCCTAACCCTAACCCTAACCCTAACACTAACCCCAACCCTAACCCTAACCCCAACCCTAACCCTAACCCCATACGTAACTCAACCCTAACCCTAACCCCAACCCTAACCCTAACCCTAACCCTAACCCTAACCCCAACACTATACCTAACCCCAACCCTAACCCTAACCCTAACCCTATACCTAACTCAACCCTAACCCTAACCCCAACCCTAACCCTAACCCTAACCCTAACCCTAACCCCAACCCTAACCCTATACCTAACTCAACCCTAACCCTAACCCTAACCCTAACCCTAACCCTATACCTAACTCAACCCTAACCCTAACCCCAACCCTAACCCTAACCCTAACCCTAACCCCATCCCTAACCCTAACCCTAACCCTATACCTAACCCCATCCCTAACCCTAACCCTAACCCTAACCCTAACCCTAACCCTAACCCTAACCCCAACCCTAACCCTAACCCTAACCCTAACCCTAACCCCAACCCTAACCCTAACCCTAACCCTAACCCTAACCCTAACCCTATACCTAACTCAACCCTAACCCTAACCCCAACCCTAACCCTAACCCTAACCCTAACCCTAACCCTATACCTAACCCCAACCCTAACCCTAACCCTAACCCTAACCCTAACCCTAACCCCAAACCTAACCCTAACCCTAACCCTATACCTAACTCAACCCTGACCCTAACCCCAACCCTAACCCTAACCATAACCCTAACCCTAACCCTAACCCCAACCCTAACCCTAACCCCAACCCTAACCCTAACCCTAACCCTAACCCTATACCTAACTCAACCCTAACCCTAACCCCAACCCTAACCCTAACCCTAACCCTAACCCTATACCTAACCCCAACCCTAACCCTAACCCTAACCCTAACCCTAACCCTAACCCCTAAGCCTAACCCTAACCATAACCCTAACCCTAACCCTAACCCTAACCCTAACCCTAACACTAACCCTAACCCTATACCTAACCCCAACCCTATCCCTAACCCTAACCCTAACCCCAACACTAACCCTAACCCCCACCCTAACCCTTAACCTAACCCCAACCCTAACCCTAACCCTAACCCTATACCTAACCCCAACCCTAACCCTAACCCTAACCCTAACCCTAACCCTAACCCTAACCCCAACCCTAACCCTAACCCTAACCCTAACCCTAACCCTAACCCTATACCTAACTCAACCCTAACCCTAACCCCAACCCTAACCCTAACCCTAACCCTAACCCTAACCCTAACCCTAACCCCAACCCTAACCCTATAGCTAACTCAACCCTAACCCTAACCCCAACCCTAACCCTAAACATAACCCTAACACCAACCCTAACCCTAACCCTAACCCTAACCCTAACCCTATACCTAACCCCAACCCTAACCCTAACCCTAACCCTAACACTAACCCCAACCCTAACCCTATACCTAACTCAACCCTAACCCTAACCCTATACCTAACCCCAACCCTAACCCTAACCCTAACCCTAACCCTAACCCTAACCCTAACCCCAACCCTAACCCCAACCCCAACCCTAACCCTAACCCTAACCCTAACCCTAACCCTAACCCTATACCTAACCCCAACCCTAACCCTAACCCTAACCCTAACACTAACCCCAACCCTAACCCTATACCTAACTCAACCCTATCCCTAACCCTATACCTAACCCCAACCCTAACCCTAACCCTAACCCTAACCCTAACCCTAACCCTAACCCTAACGCTAACCCTAACCCTATACCAAACCCCAACCCTAACCCTAACCCTAACCCCAACCCTAACCCTAACCCTAACCCTAACCCTAACCCTAACCCCAACACTAACACTAACCCTAACCCTAACCCTAACCCTAACCCTAACCCCAACCCTAACCCTAACCCTAACCCTAACCCTAACCCTAACCCTAACCCTAACCATAACCCTATACCTAACTCAACCCTAACCCTAACCCCAACCCTAACCCTAACCCTAACCCTAACCCTAACCCCAACCCTAACCCTATACCTAACTCAACCCTAACCCTAACCCTAATCCTAACCCTAACACTAACCCTAACCCTAACCCTAACCCCAACCCTAACCCTAACCCTAACCCTAACCCTAACCCTAACCCCAATCCTAACCCTAACCCTAACCCTAACCCTAACCCTAACCCCAACCCTAACCCCAACCCTAACCCTAACCCTAACCCTAACCCTAACCCCAACCCTAACCCTAACCCCAACCCTAACCCTAACCCTAACCCTATACCTAACTCAACCCTAACCCTAAACCCAACCCAAACCCTAACCCTAACCCTAACCCTAACCCCAACCCTAACCCTATACCTAACTCAACCCTAACCCTAACCCTAACCCTAACCCTAACCCTATACCTAACTCAACCCTAACCCTAACCCTAACCCTAACCCTAAACCTATACCTAACCCCAACCCTAACCCTAACCCTAAACCTAACTTTAACCCTAACCCTAACCCTAACCCTAACCCTAACCCCAACCCTAACCCTAACCCTAACCCTATACCTAACTCAACCCTAACCCTAACCCCAACCCTAACCCTAACCCTAACCCTAGCCCTAACACTAACCCCAACCCTAACCCTAACCCCAACCCTAACCCTAACCCTAACCCCATACCTAAATCAACCCTAACCCTAACCCCAACCCTAACCCTAACCCTAACCCTAACCCTAACCCTAACCCCAACCCTATACCTAACCCCAACCCTAACCCTAACCCTAACCCTATACCTAACTCAACCCTAACCCTAACCCCAACCCTAACCCTAACCCTAACCCTAACCCTAACCCCAACCCTAACCCTATACCTAACTCAACCCTAACCCTAACCCTAACCCTAACCCTAACCCTAACCCTAACCCCAACCCTAACCCTAACCCTAACCCTAACCCTAACCCCAACCCTCACCCTAACCCTAACCCTAACCCTATACCTAACTCAACCCTAACCCTAACCCCAACCCTAACCCTAACCCTAACCCTAACCCTAACCCTATACCTAACCCCAACCCTAACCCTAACCCTAACCCTAACCCTAACCCTAACCCTAACCCCAAACCTAACCCTAACCCTAACCCTATACCTAACTCAACCCTGACCCTAACCCCAACCCTAACCCTAACCATAACCCTAACCCTAACCCTAACCCTATACCTAACTCAACCCTAACCCTAACCCCAACCCTAACCCTAACCCTAACCCTAACCCTATACCTAACCCCAACCCTAACCCTAACCCTAACCCTAACCCTAACCCCTAAGCCTAACCCTAACCATAACCCTAACCCTAACCCTAACCCTAACCCTAACCCTAACCCTAACACTAACCCTAACCCTATACCTAACCCCAACCCTATCCCTAACCCTAACCCTAACCCCAACACTAACCCTAACCCCCACCCTAACCCTTAACCTAACCCCAACCCTAACCCTAAGCCTAACCCTAACCCTAACCCTAACCCCAACCCTAACCCTATACCTAACCCCAACCCTAACCCTAACCCCAACCCTAACCCTAACCCCAACCCTAACCGTAACCCTAACCCTAACCCTAACCCGAACCCGAACCCTAACCCTAACCCTAACCCTAACCCTAACCCTAACCCTAACCCCAACCCTAACCCTAACCCCAACCCTAACCCTATCCCTAACCCTAACACTAACCCTAACCCCTACACTAACCCTATACCTAACTCAACCCTAACCCTAACCCCAACCCTAACCCTAACCCTAACCCTAACCCTAACCCTAACACTAACCCTAACCCCAACCCTAACCCTAACCCTAACCCTAACCCTAACCCTAACCCTAACACTAACCCTAACCCTAACCTTAACCCTAACCCTAACCCTAACCCCAACCCTAACCCTAACCCTAACCCTATACCTAACTCAACCCTAACCCTAACCCCAACCCTAACCCTAACCCTAACCCTAACCCTAACCCTAACCCTAACCCCAACCCTAACCCTAACCCCAACCCTAACCCTAACCCTAACCCTAACCCCAACCCTAACCCTATACCTAACTCAACCCTAACCCTAACCCCAACCCTAACCCTAACCCTAACCCTAACACCAACCCTAACCCTAACCCTAACCCTAACCCTAACCCTAACCCTAACCCCAACCCTAACCCTATACCTAACTCAACCCTAACCCCAACCCTAACCCTAACCCTAACACTAATCCTAACCCTAACCCCAACCCTAACCCTATACCTAACTCAAACCTAACCCTAACCCCAACCCTAACCCTAACCCTATCCCTAACCCTAACCCTATACCTAACCCCAACCCTAACCCTAACCCTAACCCTAACCCTAACCCTAACCCTTACCCTATACCTAACTCAACCCTAACCCTAACCCTATACCTAACCCCAACCCTAACCCTAACCCTAACCCTAACCCTAACCCTAACCCTAACCCTAACCCTAATCCTATACCAAACCCCAACCCTAACCCTAACCCTAACCCTAACCCTATACCTAACTCAACCCTAACCCTAACCCCAACCCTAACCCTAACCCTAACCCTAACCCTAACCCTAACCCCAACCCTAACCCTATACCTAACTCAACCCTAACCCTAACCCCAACCCTAACCCTAACCCTAACCCTAACACCAACCCTAACCCTAACCCTAACCCTAACCCTAACCCTAACCCTATACCTAACCCCAACCCTAACCCTAACCCTAACCCTAACACTAACCCCAACCCTAACCCTATACCTAACTCAACCCTAACCCTAACCCTATACCTAACCCCAACCCTAACCCTAACCCTAACCCTAACCCTAACCCTAACCCTAACCCTATACCAAACCCCAACCCTAACCCTAACCCTAACCCTAACCCTAACCCTAACCCCAACCCTAACCCCAACCCTAACCCTAACCCTAACCCTAACCCTAACCCTATACCTAACCCCAACCCTAACGCTTCCAAAACCCTAACACTAACCCCAACCCTAACATTATACCTAACTCAACCCTAACCCTAACCCTATACCTAACCCCAACCCTAACCCTAACCCTAACCCTAACCCTAACCCTAACCCTAACCCTATACCAAACCCCAACCCTAACCCTAACCCTAACCCCAACCCTAACCCTAACCCCAACCCTAACCCTAACCCTAACCCTAACCCTAACCCTAACCCTAACCCTAACCCTATACCTAACTCAACCCTAACCCTAACCCCAACCATAACCCTAACCCTAACCCTAACCCTAACCCTAACCCCAACCCTAACCCTGTACCTAACTCAACCCTAACCCTAACCCTAACCCTAATCCTAACCCTAACACTAACCCTAACCCTAACCCTAACCCCAACCCTAACCCTAACCCTAACCCTAACCCTAACCCCAATCCTAACCCTAACCCTAACCCTAACCCTAACCCCAACCCTAACCCCAACCCTAACCCTAACCCTAACCCTAACCCTAACCGCAACCCTAACCCTAACCCCAACCCTAACCCTAACCCTAACCCTATACCTAACTCAACCCTAACCCTAAACCCAACCCAAACCCTAACCCTAACCCTAACCCTAACCCCAACCCTAACCCTATACCTAACTCAACCCTAACCCTAACCCTAACCCTAACCCTAACCCTAACCCTATACCTAACTCAACCCTAACCCTAACCCTAACCCTAACCCTAACCCTAACCCTAACCCTATACCTAACCCCAACCCTAACCCTAACCCTAAACCTAACTTTAACCCTAACCCTAACCCTAACCCTAACCCTAACCCTAACCCTAACCCTAACCCCAACCCTAACCCTAACCCTAACCCTATACCTAACTCAACCCTAACCCTAACCCCAACCCTAACCCTAACCCTAACCCTAACCCTAACACTAACCCCAACCCTAACCCTAACCCCAACCCTAACCCTAACCCTAACCCCTTACCTAACTCAACCCTAACCCTAACCCCAACCCTAACCCTAACCCTAACCCTAACCCTAACCCTAACCCCAACCCTATACCTAACCCTAACCCTAACCCTAACCCTAACCCTATACCTAACTCAACCCTAACCCTAACCCCAACCCTAACCCTAACCCTAACCCCAACCCCAACCCTAACCCTATACCTAACTCAACCCTAACCCTAACCCTAACCCTAACCCTATACCTAACTCAACCCTAACCCTAACCCCAACCCTAACCCTAACCCTAACCCTAACCCTAACCCTAACCCTATACCTAACCCCATCCCTAACCCTAACCCTAACCCTAACCCTAACCTTAACCCTAACCCTAACCCTAACCCTAACCCCAACCCTAACCCTAACCCTAACCCTAACCCCAACCCTAACCCTAACCCTAACCCTAACCCTATACCTAACTCAACCCTAACCCTAACCCCAACCCTAACCCTAACCCTAACCCTAACTCTAACCCTAACCCTATCCCTAACCCCAACCCTAACCCTAACCCTAACCCTAACCCTAACCCTAACCCTAACCCCAAACCTAACCCTAACCCTAACCCTATACCTAACTCAACCCTGACCCTAACCCCAACCCTAACCCTAACCATAACCCTAACCCTAACCCTAACCCCAACCCTAACCCTAACCCCAACCCTAACCCTAACCCTAACCCTATACCTAACTCAACCCTAACCCTAACCCCAACCCTAACCCTAACCGTAACCCTATACCTAACCCCAACCCTAACCCTAACCCTAACCCTAACCCCTAAGCCTAACCCTAACCATAACCCTAACCCTAACCCTAACCCTAACCCTAACCCTAACCCTAACACTAACCCTAACCCTATACCTAACCCCAACCCTATCCCTAACCCTAACCCTAACCCCAACACTAACCCTAACCCCCACCCTAACCCTTAACCTAACCCCAACCCTAACCCTAACCCTAACCCTATACCTAACCCCAACCCTAACCCTAACCCTAACCCTAACCCTAACCCTAACCCTAACCCCAACCCTAACCCTAACCCTAACCCTAACCCTAACCCTAACCCTAACCCTATACCTAACTCAACCCTAACCCTAACCCCAACCCTAACCCTAACCCTAACCCTAACCCCAACCCTAACCCTATACCTAACTCAACCCTAACCCTAACCCCAACCCTAACTCTAAACCTAACCCTAACACCAACCCTAACCCTAACCCTAACCCTAACCCTAACCCTATACCTAACCCCAACCCTAACCCTAACCCTAACCCTAACACTAACCCCAACCCTAACCCTATACCTAACTCAACCCTAACCCTAACCCTAACCCTATACCTAACCCCAACCCTAACCCTAACCCTAACCCTAACCCTAACCCTAACCCTAACCCTAACCCTAACTCTATACCAAACCCCAACCCTAACCCTAACCCTAACCCTAACCCTAACCCTAACCCTAACCCCAACCCTAACCCCAACCCTAACCCTAACCCTAACCCTAACCCTAACCCTAACCCTATACCTAACCCCAACCCTAACCCTAACCCTAACCCTAACACTAACCCCAACCCTAACCCTATACCTAACTCAACCCTAACCCTAACCCTAACCCTATACCTAACCCCAACCCTAACCCTAACCCTAACCCTAACCCTAACCCTAACCCTAACCCTAACCCTATACCAAACCCCAACCCTAACCCTAACCCTAACCCCAACCCTAACCCTAACCCTAACCCTAACCCTAACCCTAACCCCAACACTAACACTAACCCTAACCCTAACCCTAACCCTAACCCTAACCCCAACCCTAACCCTAACCCTAACCCTAACCCTAACCCTAACCCTATACCTAACTCAACCCTAACCCTAACCCCAACCCTAACCCTAACCCTAACCCTAACCCTAACCCTAACCCCAACCCTAACCCTATACCTAACTCAACCCTAACCCTAACCCTAACCCTAACCCTAACCCTAACACTAACCCTAACCCTAACCCTAACCCCAACCCTAACCCTAACCCTAACCCTAACCCCAATCCTAACCCTAACCCTAACCCTAACCCTAACCCCAACCCTAACCCCAACCCTAACCCTAACCCTAACCCTAACCCTAACCCTAACCCCAACCCTAACCCTAACCCCAACCCTAACCCTAACCCTAACCCTAACCCTATACCTAACTCAACCCTAACCCTAAACCCAACCCAAACCCTAACCCTAACCCTAACCCTAACCCCAACCCTAACCCTATACCTAACTCAACCCTAACCCTAACCCTAACCCTAACCATAACCCTAACCCTATACCTAACTCAACCCTAACCCTAACCCTAACCCTAACCCTAACCCTAACCCTATACCTAACCCCAACCCTAACCCTAACCCTAAACCTAACTTTAACCCTAACCCTAACCCTAACCCTAACCCTAACCCCAACCCTAACCCTAACCCTAACCCTATACCTAACTCAACCCTAACCCTAACCCCAACCCTAACCCTAACCCTAACCCTAGCCCTAACACTAACCCCAACCCTAACCCTAACCCCAACCCTAACCCTAACCCTAACCCCATACCTAACTCAACCCTAACCCTAACCCCAACCCTAACCCTAACCCTAACCCTAACCCTAACCCCAACCCTATACCTAACCCCAACCCTAACCCTAACCCTAACCCTATACCTAACTCAACCCTAACCCTAACCCCAACCCTAACCCTAACCCTAACCCTAACCCTAACCCCAACCCTAACCCTATACCTAACTCAACCCTAACCCTAACCCTAACCCTAACCCTAACCCCAACCCTAACACTAACCCTAACCCTAACCCTAACCCTAACCCTAACCCTAACCCCAACCCTAACCCTAACCCTAACCCAAACCCTAACCCTAACCCTAACCCTATACCTAACTCAACCCTAACCCTAACTCCAACCCTAACCCTAACCCTAACCCTAACCCTAACCCCAACCCTAACCCTATACCTAACTCAACCCTAACCCTAACCCTAACCCTAACCCTATCCCTAACACTAACCCTAACCCTAACCCTAACCCCAACCCTAACCCTAACCCTAACCCTAACCCTAACCCCAACCCTAACCCTAACCCTAACCCTAACCCTAACCCTAACCCCAACCCTAACCCCAACCCTAACCCTAACCCTAACCCTAACCCTAACCCTAACCCTAACCCCAACCCTAACCCTAACCCCAACCCTAACCCTAAGCCTAACCCTATACCTAACTCAACCCTAACCCTAACCCCAACCCAAACCCTAACCCTAACCCCAACCCTAACCCTAACCCCAACACTAACCCTATACCTAACTCAACCCTAACCCTAACTCTAAACCTAACCCTAACCCTAACCCTAACCCTATACCTAACTCAACCCTAAACCTAACCCCAACCCTAACCCTAACCCTAACCCTAACCCTAACCCTAACCCTAACCCTAACCCTATACCTAACCCCAACCCTAACCCTAACCCTAACCCTAACCCTAACTTTAACCCTAACCCTAACCCTAACCCTAACCCTAACCCCAACCCTAACCCTAACCCTAACCCTAACCCTATA
>NC_139471.1:32657500-32660000 GCF_057233095.1 Heloderma suspectum | reverse complement strand
AACCCTAACCCTAACCCTAACCCTAACCCTAACCCTAACCCTATACCTAACCCCATCCCTAACCCTAACCCTAACCCTAACCCTAACCCTAACCCTAACCCCAACCCTAACCCTAACCCTAACCCTAACCCTAACCCCAACCCTAACCCTAACCCTAACCCTAACCCTAACCCTATACCTAACTCAACCCTAACCCTAACCCCAACCCTAACCCTAACCCTAACCCTAACCCTAACCCTATACCTAACCCCAACCCTAACCCTAACCCTAACCCTAACCCTAACCCTAACCCTAACCCCAAACCTAACCCTAACCCTAACCCTATACCTAACTCAACCCTGACCCTAACCCCAACCCTAACCCTAACCATAACCCTAACCCTAACCCTAACCCCAACCCTAACCCTAACCCCAACCCTAACCCTAACCCTAACCCTAACCCTATACCTAACTCAACCCTAACCCTAACCCCAACCCTAACCCTAACCCTAACCCTAACCCTATACCTAACCCCAACCCTAACCCTAACCCTAACCCTAACCCTAACCCCTAAGCCTAACCCTAACCATAACCCTAACCCTAACCCTAACCCTAACCCTAACCCTAACCCTAACCCTAACACTAACCCTAACCCTATACCTAACCCCAACCCTATCCCTAACCCTAACCCTAACCCCAACACTAACCCTAACCCCCACCCTAACCCTTAACCTAACCCCAACCCTAACCCTAACCCTAACCCTATACCTAACCCCAACCCTAACCCTAACCCTAACCCTAACCCTAACCCTAACCCTAACCCCAACCCTAACCCTAACCCTAACCCTAACCCTATACCTAACTCAACCCTAACCCTAACCCCAACCCTAACCCTAACCCTAACCCTAACCCTAACCCTAACCCCAACCCTAACCCTATAGCTAACTCAACCCTAACCCTAACCCTAACCCCAACCCTAACCCTAAACCTAACCCTAACACCAACCCTAACCCTAACCCTAACCCTAACCCTAACCCTATACATAACCCCAACCCTAACCCTAACCCTAACCCTAACACTAACCCCAACCCTAACCCTATACCTAACTCAACCCTAACCCTAACCCTATACCTAACCCCAACCCTAACCCTAACCCTAACCCTAACCCTAACCCTAACCCTAACCCCAACCCTAACCCCAACCCTAACCCTAACCCTAACCCTAACCCTAACCCTAACCCTAACCCTAACCCTATACCTAACCCCAACCCTAACCCTAACCCTAACCCTAACACTAACCCCAACCCTAACCCTATACCTAACTCAACCCTATCCCTAACCCTATACCTAACCCCAACCCTAACCCTAACCCTAACCCTAACCCTAACCCTAACCCTAACCCTAACGCTAACCCTAACCCTATACCAAACCCCAACCCTAACCCTAACCCTAACCCCAACCCTAACCCTAACCCTAACCCTAACCCTAACCCTAACCCTAACCCCAACACTAACACTAACCCTAACCCTAACCCTAACCCTAACCCTAACCCCAACCCTAACCCTAACCCTAACCCTAACCCTAACCCTAACCCTAACCCTAACCCTATACCTAACTCAACCCTAACCCTAACCCCAACCCTAACCCTAACCCTAACCCTAACCCTAACCCCAACCCTAACCCTATACCTAACTCAACCCTAACCCTAACCCTAACCCTAATCCTAACCCTAACACTAACCCTAACCCTAACCCTAACCCCAACCCTAACCCTAACCCTAACCCTAACCCTAACCCTAACCCCAATCCTAACCCTAACCCTGACCCTAACCCTAACCCTAACCCCAACCCTAACCCCAACCCTAACCCTAACCCTAACCCTAACCCTAACCCTAACCCCAACCCTAACCCTAACCCCAACCCTAACCCTAACCCTAACCCTATACCTAACTCAACCCTAACCCTAAACCCAACCCAAACCCTAACCCTAACCCTAACCCTAACCCCAACCCTAACCCTATACCTAACTCAACCCTAACCCTAACCCTAACCCTAACCCTAACCCTAACCCTATACCTAACTCAACCCTAACCCTAACCCTAACCCTAACCCTAACCCTAACCCTAAACCTATACCTAACCCCAACCCTAACCCTAACCCTAAACCTAACTTTAACCCTAACCCTAACCCTAACCCTAACCCTAACCCTAACCCCAACCCTAACCCTAACCCTAACCCTATACCTAACTCAACCCTAACCCTAACCCCAACCCTAACCCTAACCCTAACCCTAGCCCTAACACTAACCCCAACCCTAACCCTAACCCCAACCCTAACCCTAACCCTAACCCCATACCTAAATCAACCCTAACCCTAACCCCAACCCTAACCCTAACCCTAACCCTAACCCTAACCCTAACCCCAACCCTATACCTAACCCCAACCCTAACCCTAACCCTAACCCTATACCTAACTCAACCCTAACCCTAACCCCAACCCTAACCCTAACCCTAACCCTAACCCT
>NC_139471.1:32645000-32647500 GCF_057233095.1 Heloderma suspectum | reverse complement strand
TAACCCTAACCCTAACCCTATACCTAACTCAACCCTAACCCTAACCCCAACCCTAACCCTAACCCTAACCCCAACCCTAACCCTAACCCCAACCCTAACCCTAACCCTAACCCTATACCTAACTCAACCCTAACCCTAACCCCAACCCTAACCCTAACCCAAACCCTAACCCTATACCTAACCCCAACCCTAACCCTAACCCTAACCCTAACCCTAACCCTAACCCTAACCCCTAAGCCTAACCCTAACCATAACCCTAACCCTAACCCTAACCCTAACCCTAACCCTAACCCTAACACTAACCCTAACCCTATACCTAACCCCAACCCTAACCCTAACCCTAACCCTAACCCCAACCCTAACCCTAACCCCAACCCCAACCTTAACCCTATACCTAACCCCAACCCTAACCCTAACCCTAACCCTAACCCTAACCCTAACCCCAACCCTAACCCTATACCTAACCCCAACCCTAACCCTAACCCCAACCCTAACCCTAACCCCAACACTAACCCTATACCTAACCCCAACCCTAAACCTAACCCTAACCCCAACCCTAACCCTAACCCTAACCCTAACCCTAACCCTAACCCTAACCCCAACCCTAACCCTATACCTAACTCAAACCTAACCCTAACCCCAACCCTAACCCTAACCGTAACCCTAACCCTAACCCTAACCCCAACCCTAACCCTAACCCTAACCCTAACCCTAACCCTAACCCTAACCCCAACCCTAACCCTAACCCCAACCCTAACCCTAACCCTAACCCTAACACTTACCCTAACCCCAACCCTAACCCTATACCTAACTCAACCCTAACCCTAACCCCAACCCTAACCCTAACCCTAACCCTAACCCTAACCCCAACCCTAACCCTAACCCCAACCCTAACCCTAACCCTAACCCTAACCCTATACCTAACTCAACCCTAACCCTAACCCCAACCCTAACCCTAACCCTAACCCTAACCCTATACCTAACCCCAACCCTAACCCTAACCCTAACCTTAACCCTAACCCTAACCCTAACACTAACACTAACCCTAACCCTATACCTAACCCCAACCCTAACCCTAACCCTAACCCCAACCCTAACCCTAACCCCAACCCCAACCCTAACCCTATACCTAACCCCAACCCTAACCCTAACCCTAACCCTAACCCTAACCCCAACCCTAACCCTATACCTAACCCCAACCCTAACCCTAACCCTAACCCTAACCCCAACCCTAACCCTAACCCAACCCCAACCCTAACCCTATACCTAACCCCAACCCTAACCCTAACCCTAACCCTAACCCTAATCCTAACCCCAACCCTAACCCTATACCTAACCCCAACCCTATCCCTAACCCCAACCCTAACCCTAACCCCAACACTAACCCTATACCTAACCCCAACCCTAAACCTAACCCTAACCCCAACCCTAACCCTAACCCTAACCCTAACCCTAACCCTAACCCCAACCCTAACCCTATACCTAACTCAACCCTAACCCTAACCCCAACCCTAACCCTAACCGTAACCCTAACCCTAACCCTAACCCCAACCCTAACCCTAACCCTAACCCTAACCCTAACCCTAACCCCAACCCTAACCCTAACCCCAACCCTAACCCTAACCCTAACCCTAACACTTACCCTAACCCCAACCCTAACCCTATACCTAACTCAACCCTAACCCTAAACCCAACCCAAACCCTAACCCTAACCCTAACCCTAACCCCAACCCTAACCCTATACCTAACTCAACCCTAACCCTAACCCTAACCCTAACCATAACCCTAACCCTATACCTAACTCAACCCTAACCCTAACCCTAACCCTAACCCTAACCCTAACCCTAACCCTATACCTAACCCCAACCCTAACCCTAACCCTAAACCTAACTTTAACCCTAACCCTAACCCTAACCCTAACCCTAACCCCAACCCTAACCCTAACCCTAACCCTATACCTAACTCAACCCTAACCCTAACCCCAACCCTAACCCTAACCCTAACCCTAGCCCTAACACTAACCCCAACCCTAACCCTAACCCCAACCCTAACCCTAACCCTAACCCCATACCTAACTCAACCCTAACCCTAACCCCAACCCTAACCCTAACCCTAACCCTAACCCTAACCCCAACCCTATACCTAACCCCAACCCTAACCCTAACCCTAACCCTATACCTAACTCAACCCTAACCCTAACCCCAACCCTAACCCTAACCCTAACCCTAACCCTAACCCCAACCCTAACCCTATACCTAACTCAACCCTAACCCTAACCCTAACCCTAACCCTAACCCCAACCCTAACACTAACCCTAACCCTAACCCTAACCCTAACCCTAACCCCAACCCTAACCCTAACCCTAACCCAAACCCTAACCCTAACCCTAACCCTATACCTAACTCAACCCTAACCCTAACTCCAACCCTAACCCTAACCCTAACCCTAACCCTAACCCCAACCCTAACCCTATACCTAACTCAACCCTAACCCTAACCCT
>NC_139471.1:32635000-32637500 GCF_057233095.1 Heloderma suspectum | reverse complement strand
CCCTAACCCTAACCCCAACCCTAACCCTATACCTAACTCAAACCTAACCCTAACCCCAACCCTAACCCTAACCGTAACCCTAACCCTAACCCTAACCCCAACCCTAACCCTAACCCTAACCCTAACCCTAACCCTAACCCCAACCCTAACCCTAACCCCAACCCTAACCCTAACCCTAACCCTAACACTTACCCTAACCCCAACCCTAACCCTATACCTAACTCAACCCTAACCCTAACCCCAACCCTAACCCTAACCCTAACCCTAACCCTAACCCTAACCCGAACCCTAACCCTAACCCCAACCCTAACCCTAACCCTAACCCTAACCCTAACCCTAACCCTATACCTAACTCAACCCTAACCCTAACCCCAACCCTAACCCTAACCCTAACCCTAACCCTATACCTAACCCCAACCCTAACCCTAACCCTAACCCTAACCCTAACCCTAACACTAACACTAACCCTAACCCTATACCTAACCCCAACCCTAACCCTAACCCTAACCCCAACCCTAACCCTAACCCTAACCCCAACCCCAACCCTAACCCTATACCTAACCCCAACCCTAACCCTAACCCTAACCCTAACCCTAACCCCAACCCTAACCCTATCCCTAACCCCAACCCTAACCCTAACCCTAACCCTAACCCCAACCCTAACCCTAACCCCAACCCCAACCCTAACCCTATACCTAACCCCAACCCTAACCCTAACCCTAACCCTAACCCTAACCCTAACCCTAACCCCAACCCTAACCCTATACCTAACCCCAACCCTAACCCTAACCCCAACCCTAACCCTAACCCCAACACTAACCCTATACCTAACCCCAACCCTAAACCTAACCCTAACCCCATCCCTAACCCTAACCCTAACCCTAACCCTAACCCTAACCCTAACCCCAACCCTAACCCTATACCTAACTCAACCCTAACCCTAACCCCAACCCTAACCCTAACCGTAACCCTAACCCTAACCCTAACCCCAACCCTAACCCTAACCCTAACCCTAACCCTAACCCCAACCCTAACCCTAACCCCAACCCTAACCCTAACCCTAACCCTAACACTTACCCTAACCCCAACCCTAACCCTATACCTAACTCAACCCTAACCCTAACCCCAACCCTAACCCTAACCCTAACCCTAACCCTATACCTAAACCCAACCCTAACCCTAACCCTAACCCTAACCCTAACCCTAACCCTAACACTAACACTAATCCTAACCCTATACCTAACCCCAACCCTAACCCTAACCCTAACCCTAACCCCAACCCTAACCCTAACCCCAACCCCAACCCTAACCCTATACCTAACCCCAACCCTAACCCTAACCCTAACCCTAGCCCTAACCCTAACCCCAACCCTAACCCTAACCCTATACCTAACCCCAACCCTAACCCTAACCCTAACCCTAACCCCAACCCTAACCCTAACCCCAACCCCAACCCTAACCCTATAACTAACCCCAACCCTAACCCTAACCCTAACCCTAACCCTAACCCTAACCCCAACCCTAACCCTATACCTAACCCCAACCCTAACCCTAACCCCAACCCTAACCCTAACCCCAACACTAACCCTATACCTAACCCCAACCCTAAACCTAACCCTAACCCCAACCCTAACCCTAACCCTAACCCTAACCCTAACCCTAACCCCAACCCTAACCCTATACCTAACTCAACCCTAACCCTAACCCCAACCCTAACCCTAACCGTAACCCTAACCCTAACCCTAACCCCAACCCTAACCCTAACCCTAACCCTAACCCTAACCCTAACCCCAACCCTAACCCTAACCCCAACCCTAACCCTAACCCTAACCCTAACACTTACCCTAACCCCAACCCTAACCCTATACCTAACTCAACCCTAACCCTAACCCCAACCCTAACCCTAACCCTAACCCTAACCCTAACCCCAACCCTAACCCTAACCCCAACCCTAACCCTAACCCTAACCCTATACCTAACTCAACCCTAACCCTAACCCCAACCCTAACCCTAACCCTAACCCTAACCCTATACCTAACCCCAACCCTAACCCTAACCCTAACCCTAACCCTAACCCTAACCCTAACCCCAACCCTAACCCTATACCTAACCCCAACCCTAACCCTAACCCCAACCCTAACCCTAAACCCAACCCTAACCCTATACCTAACCCCAACCCTAAACCTAACCCTAACCCCAACCCTAACCCTAACCCTAACCCTAACCCTAACCCTAACCCCAACCCTAACCCTATTCCTAACTCAACCCTAACCCTAACCCCAACCCTAACCCTAACCGTAACCCTAACCCTAACCCTAACCCTAACCCCAACCCTAACCCTAACCCTAACCCCAACCCTAACCCTAACCCCAACCCTAACCCTAACCCTAACCCTAACCCTAACCCTAACACTAACCCTAACCCCAACCCCAACCCTAACCCTATACCTAACTCAACCCTAACCCTAACCCTAACCCTAACCCTAACACTAACCCTAACC
>NC_139471.1:32610000-32617500 GCF_057233095.1 Heloderma suspectum | reverse complement strand
CCAACCCTAACCCTAACCCCAACCCTAACCCTAACCCCAACACTAACCCTATACCTAACCCCAACCCTAAACCTAACCCTAACCCCAACCCTAACCGTAACCCTAACCCTAACCCTAACCCTAACCCCAACCCTAACCCTATACCTAACTCAACCCTAACCCTAACCCCAACCCTAACCCTAACCGTAACCCTAACCCTAACCCTAACCCCAACCCTAACCCTAACCCCAACCCTAACCCTAACCCTAACCCTAACCCTATACCTAACTCAACCCTAACCCTAACCCCAACCCTAACCCTAACCCTAACCCTAACCCTAACCCTAACCCCAACCCTAACCCTAACCCCAACCCTAACCCTACCCCTAACCCTAACCCTATACCTAACTCAACCCTAACCCTAACCCCAACCCTAACCCTAACCCTAACCCTAACCCTATCCCTAACCCCAACCCTAACCCTATACCTAACTCAACCCTAACCCTAACCCTAACCCTAACCCTAACCCTAACCCCAACCCTAACCCTACCCCTAACCCTAACCCTATACCTAACTCAACCCTAACCCTAACCCCAACCCTAACCCTAACCCTAACCCTAACCCTATCCCTAACCCCAACCCTAACCCTATACCTAACTCAACCCTAACCCTAACCCTAACCCTAACCCTAACCCCAACCCTAACCCTAACCCTATACCTAACTCAACCCTAACCCTAACCCTAACCCTAACCCTAACCCCAACCCTAACCCTAACCCTAACCCTAACCCTAACCCCAACCTTAACCCTATACATAACTCAACCCTAACCCTAACCCTAACCCTAACCCTAACCCTAACCCTAACCCCAACCCTAACCCTATACCTAACTCACCCCTAACCCTAACCCTAACCCTAACCCTAACCCTATACCTAACTCAACCCTAGCCCTAACCCCAACCCTAACCCTAACTCAACCCTAACCCTAACCCTAACCCTCACCCTAACACTAACCCTAACCCTAACCCTAACCCTAACCCTAACCCTAACCCCAACCCTAACCCTAACCCCAACCCTAACCCTAACCCTAACCCTATACCTAACTCAACCCTAACCCTAACCCCAACCCTAACCCTAACCCTAACCCTAACCCTATACCTAACCCCAACCCTAACCCTAACCCTAACCCTAACCCTAACCCTAACCCTAACACTAACACTAACCCTAACCCTATACCTAACCCCAACCCTAACCCTAACCCTAATCCCAACCCTAACCCTAACCCCAACCCCAACCCTAACCCTATACCTAACCCCAACCCTAACCCTAACCCTAACCCTAACCCTAACCCCAACCCTAACCCTATACCTAACCCCAACCCTAACCCTAACCCTAACCCTAACCCCAACCCTAACCCTAACCCCAACCCCAACCCTAACCCTATACCTAACCCCAACCCTAACCCTAACCCTAACCCTAACCCTAACCCTAACCCCAACCCTAACCCTATACCTAACCCCAACCCTAACCCTAACCCCAACCCTAACCCTAACCCCAACACTAACCCTATACCTAACCCCAACCCTAAACCTAACCCTAACCCCAACCCTAACCCTAACCCTAACCCTAACCCTATACCTAACTCAACCCTAACCCTAACCCCAACCCTAACCCTAACCGTAACCCTAACCCTAACCCTAACCCCAACCCTAACCCTAACCCTAACCCTAACCCTAACCCTAACCCCAACCCTAACCCTAACCCCAACCCTAACCCTAACCCTAACCCTAACACTTACCCTAACCCAAACCCTAACCCTATACCTAACTCAACCCTAACCCTAACCCCAACCCTAACCCTAACCCTAAACCTAACCCTATACCTAACCCCAACCCTAACCCTAACCCTAACCCTAACCCTAACCCTAACCCTAACCCTAACACTAACAATAACCCTAACCCTATACCTAACCCCAACCCTAACCCTAACCCTAACCCTAACCCCAACCCTAACCCTAACCCCAACCCCAACCCTAACCCTATACCTAACCCCAACCCTAACCCTAACCCTAACCCTAACCCTAACCCTAACCCCAACCCTAACCCTATACCTAACCCCAACCCTAACCCTAACCCTAACCCTAACCCCAACCCTAACCGTAACCCCAACCCCAACCCTAACCCTATACCTAACCCCAACCCTAACCCTAACCCTAACCCTAACACTAACCCTAACCCCAACCCTAACCCTATACCTAACCCCAACCCTAACCCTAACCCCAACCCTAACCCTAACTCCAACACTAACCCTATACCTAACCCCAACCCTAAACCTAACCCTAACCCCAACCCTAACCCTAACCCTAACCCTAACCCTAACCCTAACCCTAACCCCAACCCTAACCCTATACCTAACTCAACCCTAACCCTAACCCCAACCCTAACCCAAACCGTAACCCTAACCCTAACCCTAACCCCAACCCTAACCCTAACCCCAACCCTAACCCTAACCGTAACCCTATACCTAACTCAACCCTAACCCTAACCCCAACCCTAACCCTAACCCTAACCCTAACCCCAACCCTAACCCTAACCCCAACCCTAACCCTACCCCTAACCCTAACCCTATACCTAACTCAACCCTAACCCTAACCCCAACCCTAACCCTAACCCTAACCCTAACCCTATCCCTAACCCCGACCCTAACCCTATACCTAACTCAACCCTAACCCTAACCCTAACCCTAACCCTAACCCTAACGCCAACCCTAACCCTAACCCTATACCTAACTCAACCCTAACCCTAACCCTAACCCTAACCCTAACCCCAACCCTAACCCTAACCCTAACCCTAACCCTAACCCTAACCCCAACCTTAACCCTATACATAACTCAACCCTAACCCTAACCCTAACCCTAACCCTAACCCTAACCCTAACCCTAACCCCAACCCTAACCCTATACCTAACTCACCCCTAACCCTAACCCTAACCCTAACCCTAACCCTAACCCTAACCCTATACCTAACTCAACCCTAACCCTAACCCAAACCCTAACCCTAACCCTAACCCTCACCCTAACACTAACCCTAACCCTAACCCTAACCCTAACCCTAACCCCAACCCTAACCCTATACCTAACTCAACCCTAACCCTAACCCTAACCCTAACCCTAACCGTAACCCTAACGCTAACCCTAACCCCAACCCTAACCCTAACCCTAACCCTAACCCCAACCCTAACCCTAACCCCAACCCTAACCCTAACCCTAACCCTAACACTTACCCTAACGCCAACCCTAACCCTATACCTAACTCAACCCTAACCCTAACCCCAACCCTAACCCTAACCCTAACCCTAACCCTAACCCCAACCCTAACCCTAACCCCAACCCTAACCCTAACCCTAACCCTATACCTAACTCAACCCTAACCCTAACCCCAACCCTAACCCTAACCCTAACCCTAACCCTATACCTAACCCCAACCCTAACCCTAACCCTAACCCTAACCCTAACCCTAACCCTAACACTAACCCTAACCCTATACCTAACCCCAACCCTAACCCTAACCCTAACCCCAACCCTAACCCTAACCCCAACCCCAACCCTAACACTATACCTAACCCCAACCCTAACCCTAACCCTAACCCTAACCCTAACCCCAACCCTAACCCTAACCCTATACCTAACCCCAACCCTAACCCTAACCCTAACCCTAACCCCAACCCTAACCCTAACCCCAACCCCAACCCTAACCCTATACCTAACCCCAACCCTAACCCTAACCCTAACCCTAACCCTAACCCTAACCCCAACCCTAACCCTATACCTAACCCCAACCCTAACCCTAACCCCAACCCTGACCCTAACCCCAACACTAACCCTATACCTAACCCCAACACTAAACCTAACCCTAACCCCAACCCTAACCCTAACCCTAACCCTAACCCTAACCCCAACCCTAACCCTATACCTAACTCAACCCTAACCCTAACCCCAACCCTAACCCTAACCGTAACCCTAACCCTAACCCTAACCCCAACCCTAACCCTAACCCTAACCCTAACCCTAACCCCAACCCTAACCCTAACCCCAACCCTAACCCTAACCCTAACCCTAACACTTACCCTAACCCAAACCCTAACCCTATACCTAACTCAACCCTAACCCTAACCCCAACCCTAACCCTAACCCTAACCCTAACCCTAACCCTATACCTAACCCCAACCCTAACCCTAACCCTAACCCTAACCCTAACCCTAACCCTAACACTAACAATAACCCTAACCCTATACCTAACCCCAACCCTAACCCTAACCCTAACCCTAACCCCAACCCTAACCCTAACCCCAACCCCAACCCTAACCCTATACCTAACCCCAACCCTAACCCTAACCCTAACCCTAACCCTAACCCCAACCCTAACCCTATACCTAACCCCAACCCTAACCCTAACCCTAACCCTAACCCCAACCCTAACCGTAACCCCAACCCCAACCCTAACCCTATACCTAACCCCAACCCTAACCCTAACCCTAACCCTAACACTAACCCTAACCCCAACCCTAACCCTATACCTAACCCCAACCCTAACCCTAACCCCAACCCTAACCCTAACCCCAACACTAACCCTATACCTAACCCCAACCCTAAACCTAACCCTAACCCCAACCCTAACCCTAACCCTAACCCTAACCCCAACCCTAACCCTATACCTAACTCAACCCTAACCCTAACCCCAACCATACCCCTAACGGTAACCCTAACCCTAACCCTAACCCCAACCCTAACCCTAACCCTAACCCTAACCCTAACCCTAACCCCAACCCTAACCCTAACCCTAACCCCAAACTTAACCCTAACCCTAACCCTAACCCTAACCCTAACCCCAACCCTAACCCTAACCCCAACCCTAACCCTAACCCTAACCCTAACACTTACCCTAACCCCAACCCTAACCCTATACCTAACTCAACCCTAACCCTAACCCCAACCCTAACCCTAACCCTAACACTAACCCTAACCCCAACCCTAACCCTAACCCCAACCCTAACCCTAACCCTAACCCTACACCTTACTCAACCCTAACCCTAACCCCAACCCTAACCCTAACCCTAACCCTATACCTAACCCCAACCCTAACCCTAACCCTAACCCTAACCCTAACCCTAACCCTAACCCTAACCCTAACCCCAACCCTAACCCTATACCTAACCCCAACCCTAACCCTAACCCCAACCCTAACCCTAACCCCAACCCTAACCCTATACCTAACCCCAACCCTAAACCTAACCCTAACCCCAACCCTAACCCTAACCCTAACCCTAACCCTAACCCTAACCCTAACCCCAACCCTAACCCTATTTCTAACTCAACCCTAACCCTAACCCCAACCCTAACCCTAACCGTAACCCTAACCCTAACCCTAACCCTAACCCCAAACCTAACCCTAACCCTAATCCTAACCCCAACCCTAACCCTAACCCCAACCCTAACCCTAACCCTAACCCTAACACTAACCCTAACCCTAACCCCAACCCCAACCCTAACCCTATACCTAACTCAACCCTAACCCTAACCCTAACCCTAACCCTAACCCTAACACTAACCCTAACCCTATACCTAACCCCAACCCTAACCCTAACCCCAACCCTAACCCTATACCTAACCCCAACCCTAAACCTAACCCTAACCCCAACCCTAACCCTAACCCTAACCCTAACCCTAACCCTAACCCTAACCCTAACCCCAACCCTAACCCTATACCTAACTCAACCCTAACCCTAACCCCAACCCTAACCCTAACCGTAACCCTAACCCTAACCCTAACCCTAACCCCAACCCTAACCCTAACCCTAACCCTAACCCTAACCCTAACCCTAACCATAACCCCAACCCTAACCCTAACCCCAACCCTAACCCTAACCCTAACCCTAACACTAACCCTAACCCCAACCCTAAACCTATACCTAACTCAACCCTAACCCTAACCCCAACCCTAACCCTAACCCTAACCCTAACCCTAACCCTAACCCCAACCCTAACCCTAACCCTAACCCTAACCCTAACCCTAACCCTAACCCTAACACTAACCCTAACCCTTACCCTAACCCTAACCCTAACCCTAACCCCAACCCTAACCCTAACCCTAACCCTATACCTAACTCAACCCTAACCCTAACCCCAACCCTAACCCTAACCCTAACCCTAACCCTAACCCTAACCCCAACCCTAACCCTAACCCCAACCCTAACCCTAACCCTAACCCTAACCCTAACCCTAACCCTAACCCTAACCCTAACCCCAACCCTAACCCTATACCTAACTCAACCCTATCCCTAACCCCAACCCTAACCCTAACCCTAACCCTAACCCTAACCATAACCCTAACCCTAACCCTAACCCTAACCCTAACCCTAACCCTAACCCTAACCCTAACCCTATACCTAACCCCAACCCTAACCCTAACCCTAACCCTAACCCCAACCCTAACCCTAACCCCAACACTAACCCTATACCTAACCCCAACCCTAACCCTAACACTAACCCTAACCCTAACCCTAACCCTAACCCTAACCCCAACCCTAACCCTATACCTAACCCCAACCCTAACCATAACCGCAACCCTAACCCTAACCCCAACCCTAACCCTATACCTAACCCCAACCCTAAACCTAACCCTAACCCCAACCCTAACCCTAACCCTAACCCTAACCCTAACCCTAACCCTAACCCTAACCCCAACCCTAACCCTATACCTAACTCAACCCTAACCCTAACCCCAACCCTAACCCTAACCGTAACCCTAACCCTAACCCTAACCCTAACCCCAACCCTAACCCTAACCCTAACCCTAACCCTAACCCTAACCCTAACCCTAACCCCAACCCTAACCCTAACCCTAACCCCAACCCTAACCCTAACCCTCACCCTAACACTAACCCTAACCCCAACCCTAACCCTATACCTAACTCAACCCTAACCCTAACCCTAACCCCAACCCTAACCCTAACCCTAACCCTAACCCTAACCCCAACCCTAACCCTAACCCTAACCCTAACCCTAACGCTAACCCTAACCCTAACCCTAACCCTAACCCTAACACTATCCCTACCCCTAACCCTAACCCTAACCCTAACCCCACCCTAACCCTAACCCTAACCCTATACCTAACTCAACCCTAACCCTAACCCCAACCCTAACCCTAACCCTAACCCTAACCCTAACCCCAACCCTAAACCTAACCCCAACCCTAACCCTAACCCTAACCCTATACCTAACTCAACCCTAACCCTAACCCCAGCCCTAACCCTAACCCTAACCCTAACCCTAACCCTAACCCCAACCCTAACCCTATACCTAACTCAACCCTAACCCTAACCCTAACCCGAACCCTAACCCTAACCCTAACCCCAACCCTAACCCTATACCTAACTCAACCCTAACACTAACCCTAACCCTAACCATAAACCTAACCCTAACCCTAACCCTAACCCTAACCCTAAACCTATACCTAACTCAACCCT
>NC_139471.1:32592500-32600000 GCF_057233095.1 Heloderma suspectum | reverse complement strand
AACCCCAACCCTAACCCTATACCTAACTCAACCCTAACCCTAACCCCAACCCTAACCCTAACCGTAACCCTAACCCTAACCCTAACCCCAACCCTAACCCTAACCCCAACCCTAACCCTAACCCTAACCCTATACCTAACTCAACCCTAACCCTAACCCCAACCCTAACCCTAACCCTAACCCTAACCCTAACCCCAACCCTAACCCTAACCCCAACCCTAACCCTACCCCTAACCCTAACCCTATACCTAACTCAACCCTAACCCTAACCCTATCCCTAACCCCAACCCTAACCCTATACCTAACTCAACCCTAACCCTAACCCTAACCCTAACCCTAACCCCAACCCTAACCCTAACCCTATACCTAACTCAACCCTAACCCTAACCCTAACCCTAACCCTAACCCCAACCCTAACCCTAACCCTAACCCTAACCCTAACCCCAACCTTAACCCTATACATAACTCAACCCTAACCCTAACCCTAACCCTAACCCTAACCCTAACCCTAACCCCAACCCTAACCCTATACCTAACTCACCCCTAACCCTAACCCTAACCCTAACCCTAACCCTATACCTAACTCAACCCTAACCCTAACCCCAACCCTAACCCTAACTCAACCCTAACCCTAACCCTAACCCTCACCCTAACACTAACCCTAACCCTAACCCTAACCCTAACCCTAACCCTAACCCCAACCCTAACCCTAACCCCAACCCTAACCCTAACCCTAACCCTATACCTAACTCAACCCTAACCCTAACCCCAACCCTAACCCTAACCCTAACCCTAACCCTATACCTAACCCCAACCCTAACCCTAACCCTAACCCTAACCCTAACCCTAACCCTAACACTAACACTAACCCTAACCCTATACCTAACCCCAACCCTAACCCTAACCCTAACCCCAACCCTAACCCTAACCCCAACCCCAACCCTAACCCTATACCTAACCCCAACCCTAACCCTAACCCTAACCCTAACCCTAACCCTAACCCCAACCCTAACCCTATACCTAACCCCAACCCTAACCCTAACCCTAACCCTAACCCCAACCCTAACCCTAACCCCAACCCCAACCCTAACCCTATACCTAACCCCAACCCTAACCCTAACCCTAACCCTAACCCTAACCCTAACCCTAACCCCAACCCTAACCCTATACCTAACCCCAACCCTAACCCTAACCCCAACCCTAACCCTAACCCCAACACTAACCCTATACCTAACCCCAACCCTAAACCTAACCCTAACCCCAACCCTAACCCTAACCCTAACCCTAACCCTAACCCTAACCCCAACCCTAACCCTATACCTAACTCAACCCTAACCCTAACCCCAACCCTAACCCTAACCGTAACCCTAACCCTAACCCTAACCCCAACCCTAACCCTAACCCTAACCCTAACCCTAACCCTAACCCCAACCCTAACCCTAACCCCAACCCTAACCCTAACCCTAACCCTAACCCTAACACTTACCCTAACCCAAACCCTAACCCTACACCTAACTCAACCCTAACCCTAACCCCAACCCTAACCCTAACCCTAAACCTAACCCTATACCTAACCCCAACCCTAACCCTAACCCTAACCCTAACCCTAACCCTAACCCTAACACTAACAATAACCCTAACCCTATACCTAACCCCAACCCTAACCCTAACCCTAACCCTAACCCCAACCCTAACCCTAACCCCAACCCCAACCCTAACCCTATACCTAACCCCAACCCTAACCCTAACCCTAACCCTAACCCTAACCCTAACCCCAACCCTAACCCTATACCTAACCCCAACCCTAACCCTAACCCTAACCCTAACCCCAACCCTAACCGTAACCCCAACCCCAACCCTAACCCTATACCTAACCCCAACCCTAACCCTAACCCTAACCCTAACACTAACCCTAACCCCAACCCTAACCCTATACCTAACCCCAACCCTAACCCTAACCCCAACCCTAACCCTAACCCCAACACTAACCCTATACCTAACCCCAACCCTAAACCTAACCCTAACCCCAACCCTAACCCTAACCCTAACCCTAACCCTAACCCTAACCCTAACCCCAACCCTAACCCTATACCTAACTCAACCCTAACCCTAACCCCAACCCTAACCCTAACCGTAACCCTAACCCTAACCCTAACCCCAACCCTAACCCTAACCCCAACCCTAACCCTAACCCTAACCCTATACCTAACTCAACCCTAACCCTAACCCCAACCCTAACCCTAACCCTAACCCTAACCCTAACCCCAACCCTAACCCTAACCCCAACCCTAACCCTACCCCTAACCCTAACCCTATACCTAACTCAACCCTAACCCTAACCCCAACCCTAACCCTAACCCTAACCCTAACCCTATCCCTAACCCCAACCCTAACCCTATACCTAACTCAACCCTAACCCTAACCCTAACCCTAACCCTAACCCCAACCCTAACCCTAACCCTATACCTAACTCAACCCTAACCCTAACCCTAACCCTAACCCTAACCCCAACCCTAACCCTAACCCTAACCCTAACCCTAACCCTAACCCCAACCTTAACCCTATACATAACTCAACCCTAACCCTAACCCTAACCCTAACCCTAACCCTAACCCTAACCCCAACCCTAACCCTATACCTAACTCACCCCTAACCCTAACCCTAACCCTAACCCTAACCCTAACCCTATACCTAACTCAACCCTAACCCTAACCCCAACCCTAACCCTAACCCTAACCCTCACCCTAACACTAACCCTAACCCTAACCCTAACCATAACCCTAACCCCAACCCTAACCCTATACCTAACTCAACCCTAACCCTAACACTAACCCTAACCCTAACCCTAACCCCAACCCTAACCCTAACCCCAACCCTAACCCTAACCCTAACCCTAACCCTAACCCTATACCTAACTCAACCCTAACCCTAACCCCAACCCTAACCCTAACCCCAACCCTAACCCTAACCCTAACCCTAACCCTAACCCTAACGCTAACCCCAACCCTAACCCTAACCCTAACCCTAACCCTAACCCTAACCCCAACCCTAACCCTATACCTAACTCAACCCTAACCCTAACCCAAACCCTAACCCTAACCCTAACCCTAACCCTAACCCTAACCCCAACCCTAACCCTATACCTAACTCAACCCTAACCCTAACCCTAACCCTAACCCTAACCGTAACCCTAACGCTAACCCTAACCCCAACCCTAACCCTAACCCTAACCCTAACCCTAACCCCAACCCTAACCCTAACCCCAACCCTAACCCTAACCCTAACCCTAACACTTACCCTAACGCCAACCCTAACCCTATACCTAACTCAACCCTAACCCTAACCCCAACCCTAACCCTAACCCTAACCCTAACCCTAACCCCAACCCTAACCCTAACCCCAACCCTAACCCTAACCCTAACCCTATACCTAACTCAACCCTAACCCTAACCCCAACCCTAACCCTAACCCTAACCCTAACCCTATACCTAACCCCAACCCTAACCCTAACCCTAACCCTAACCCTAACCCTAACCCTAACACTAACCCTAACCCTATACCTAACCCCAACCCTAACCCTAACCCTAACCCCAACCCTAACCCTAACCCCAACCCCAACCCTAACACTATACCTAACCCCAACCCTAACCCTAACCCTAACCCTAACCCTAACCCCAACCCTAACCCTAACCCTATACCTAACCCCAACCCTAACCCTAACCCTAACCCTAACCCCAACCCTAACCCTAACCCCAACCCCAACCCTAACCCTATACCTAACCCCAACCCTAACCCTAACCCTAACCCTAACCCTAACCCTAACCCCAACCCTAACCCTATACCTAACCCCAACCCTAACCCTAACCCCAACCCTGACCCTAACCCCAACACTAACCCTATACCTAACCCCAACCCTAAACCTAACCCTAACCCCAACCCTAACCCTAACCCTAACCCTAACCCTAACCCCAACCCTAACCCTATACCTAACTCAACCCTAACCCTAACCCCAACCCTAACCCTAACCGTAACCCTAACCCTAACCCTAACCCCAACCCTAACCCTAACCCTAACCCTAACCCTAACCCCAACCCTAACCCTAACCCCAACCCTAACCCTAACCCTAACCCTAACACTTACCCTAACCCAAACCCTAACCCTATACCTAACTCAACCCTAACCCTAACCCCAACCCTAACCCTAACCCTAACCCTAACCCTAACCCTATACCTAACCCCAACCCTAACCCTAACCCTAACCCTAACCCTAACCCTAACCCTAACACTAACAATAACCCTAACCCTATACCTAACCCCAACCCTAACCCTAACCCTAACCCTAACCCCAACCCTAACCCTAACCCCAACCCCAACCCTAACCCTATACCTAACCCCAACCCTAACCCTAACCCTAACCCTAACCCTAACCCCAACCCTAACCCTATACCTAACCCCAACCCTAACCCTAACCCTAACCCTAACCCCAACCCTAACCGTAACCCCAACCCCAACCCTAACCCTATACCTAACCCCAACCCTAACCCTAACCCTAACCCTAACACTAACCCTAACCCCAACCCTAACCCTATACCTAACCCCAACCCTAACCCTAACCCCAACCCTAACCCTAACCCCAACACTAACCCTATACCTAACCCCAACCCTAAACCTAACCCTAACCCCAACCCTAACCCTAACCCTAACCCTAACCCCAACCCTAACCCTATACCTAACTCAACCCTAACCCTAACCCCAACCATACCCCTAACGGTAACCCTAACCCTAACCCTAACCCCAACCCTAACCCTAACCCTAACCCTAACCCTAACCCTAACCCCAACCCTAACCCTAACCCTAACCCCAAACTTAACCCTAACCCTAACCCTAACCCTAACCCTAACCCCAACCCTAACCCTAACCCCAACCCTAACCCTAACCCTAACCCTAACACTTACCCTAACCCCAACCCTAACCCTATACCTAACTCAACCCTAACCCTAACCCCAACCCTAACCCTAACCCTAACACTAACCCTAACCCCAACCCTAACCCTAACCCCAACCCTAACCCTAACCCTAACCCTACACCTTACTCAACCCTAACCCTAACCCCAACCCTAACCCTAACCCTAACCCTATACCTAACCCCAACCCTAACCCTAACCCTAACCCTAACCCTAACCCTAACCCTAACCCTAACCCTAACCCCAACCCTAACCCTATACCTAACCCCAACCCTAACCCTAACCCCAACCCTAACCCTAACCCCAACCCTAACCCTATACCTAACCCCAACCCTAAACCTAACCCTAACCCCAACCCTAACCCTAACCCTAACCCTAACCCTAACCCTAACCCTAACCCCAACCCTAACCCTATTTCTAACTCAACCCTAACCCTAACCCCAACCCTAACCCTAACCGTAACCCTAACCCTAACCCTAACCCTAACCCCAAACCTAACCCTAACCCTAATCCTAACCCCAACCCTAACCCTAACCCCAACCCTAACCCTAACCCTAACCCTAACACTAACCCTAACCCTAACCCCAACCCCAACCCTAACCCTATACCTAACTCAACCCTAACCCTAACCCTAACCCTAACCCTAACCCTAACACTAACCCTAACCCTATACCTAACCCCAACCCTAACCCTAACCCCAACCCTAACCCTATACCTAACCCCAACCCTAAACCTAACCCTAACCCCAACCCTAACCCTAACCCTAACCCTAACCCTAACCCTAACCCTAACCCTAACCCCAACCCTAACCCTATACCTAACTCAACCCTAACCCTAACCCCAACCCTAACCCTAACCGTAACCCTAACCCTAACCCTAACCCTAACCCCAACCCTAACCCTAACCCTAACCCTAACCCTAACCCTAACCCTAACCATAACCCCAACCCTAACCCTAACCCCAACCCTAACCCTAACCCTAACCCTAACACTAACCCTAACCCCAACCCTAAACCTATACCTAACTCAACCCTAACCCTAACCCCAACCCTAACCCTAACCCTAACCCTAACCCTAACCCTAACCCCAACCCTAACCCTAACCCTAACCCTAACCCTAACCCTAACCCTAACACTAACCCTAACCCTTACCCTAACCCTAACCCTAACCCTAACCCCAACCCTAACCCTAACCCTAACCCTATACCTAACTCAACCCTAACCCTAACCCCAACCCTAACCCTAACCCTAACCCTAACCCTAACCCCAACCCTAACCCTAACCCCAACCCTAACCCTAACCCTAACCCTAACCCTAACCCTAACCCTAACCCTAACCCTAACCCCAACCCTAACCCTATACCTAACTCAACCCTATCCCTAACCCCAACCCTAACCCTAACCCTAACCCTAACCCTAACCATAACCCTAACCCTAACCCTAACCCTAACCCTAACCCTAACCCTAACCCTAACCCTATACCTAACCCCAACCCTAACCCTAACCCTAACCCTAACCCCAACCCTAACCCTAACCCCAACACTAACCCTATACCTAACCCCAACCCTAACCCTAACACTAACCCTAACCCTAACCCTAACCCTAACCCTAACCCCAACCCTAACCCTATACCTAACCCCAACCCTAACCATAACCGCAACCCTAACCCTAACCCCAACCCTAACCCTATACCTAACCCCAACCCTAAACCTAACCCTAACCCCAACCCTAACCCTAACCCTAACCCTAACCCTAACCCTAACCCTAACCCCAACCCTAACCCTATACCTAACTCAACCCTAACCCTAACCCCAACCCTAACCCTAACCGTAACCCTAACCCTAACCCTAACCCTAACCCCAACCCTAACCCTAACCCTAACCCTAACCCTAACCCTAACCCTAACCCTAACCCCAACCCTAACCCTAACCCTAACCCCAACCCTAACCCTAACCCTCACCCTAACACTAACCCTAACCCCAACCCTAACCCTATACCTAACTCAACCCTAACCCTAACCCTAACCCCAACCCTAACCCTAACCCTAACCCTAACCCTAACCCCAACCCTAACCCTAACCCTAACCCTAACCCTAACGCTAACCCTAACCCTAACCCTAACCCTAACCCTAACACTATCCCTACCCCTAACCCTAACCCTAACCCTAACCCCACCCTAACCCTAACCCTAACCCTATACCTAACTCAACCCTAACCCTAACCCCAACCCTAACCCTAACCCTAACCCTAACCCTAACCCCAACCCTAAACCTAACCCCAACCCTAACCCTAACCCTAACCCTATACCTAACTCAACCCTAACCCTAACCCCAGCCCTAACCCTAACCCTAACCCTAACCCTAACCCTAACCCCAACCCTAACCCTATACCTAACTCAACCCTAACCCTAACCCTAACCCGAACCCTAACCCTAACCCTAACCCCAACCCTAACCCTATACCTAACTCAACCCTAACACTAACCCTAACCCTAACCATAAACCTAACCCTAACCCTAACCCTAACCCTAACCCTAAACCTAT
>NC_139471.1:32575000-32582500 GCF_057233095.1 Heloderma suspectum | reverse complement strand
CCCTAACCCTATACCTAACTCACCCCTAACCCTAACCCTAACCCTAACCCTAACCCTATACCTAACTCAACCCTAACCCTAACCCCAACCCTAACCCTAACTCAACCCTAACCCTAACCCTAACCCTCACCCTAACACTAACCCTAACCCTAACCCTAACCCTAACCCTAACCCTAACCCCAACCCTAACCCTAACCCCAACCCTAACCCTAACCCTAACCCTATACCTAACTCAACCCTAACCCTAACCCCAACCCTAACCCTAACCCTAACCCTAACCCTATACCTAACCCCAACCCTAACCCTAACCCTAACCCTAACCCTAACCCTAACCCTAACACTAACACTAACCCTAACCCTATACCTAACCCCAACCCTAACCCTAACCCTAACCCCAACCCTAACCCTAACCCCAACCCCAACCCTAACCCTATACCTAACCCCAACCCTAACCCTAACCCTAACCCTAACCCTAACCCTAACCCCAACCCTAACCCTATACCTAACCCCAACCCTAACCCTAACCCTAACCCTAACCCCAACCCTAACCCTAACCCCAACCCCAACCCTAACCCTATACCTAACCCCAACCCTAACCCTAACCCTAACCCTAACCCTAACCCTAACCCTAACCCCAACCCTAACCCTATACCTAACCCCAACCCTAACCCTAACCCCAACCCTAACCCTAACCCCAACACTAACCCTATACCTAACCCCAACCCTAAACCTAACCCTAACCCCAACCCTAACCCTAACCCTAACCCTAACCCTAACCCTAACCCCAACCCTAACCCTATACCTAACTCAACCCTAACCCTAACCCCAACCCTAACCCTAACCGTAACCCTAACCCTAACCCTAACCCCAACCCTAACCCTAACCCTAACCCTAACCCTAACCCTAACCCCAACCCTAACCCTAACCCCAACCCTAACCCTAACCCTAACCCTAACCCTAACACTTACCCTAACCCAAACCCTAACCCTACACCTAACTCAACCCTAACCCTAACCCCAACCCTAACCCTAACCCTAAACCTAACCCTATACCTAACCCCAACCCTAACCCTAACCCTAACCCTAACCCTAACCCTAACGCTAACACTAACAATAACCCTAACCCTATACCTAACCCCAACCCTAACCCTAACCCTAACCCTAACCCCAACCCTAACCCTAACCCCAACCCCAACCCTAACCCTATACCTAACCCCAACCCTAACCCTAACCCTAACCCTAACCCTAACCCTAACCCCAACCCTAACCCTATACCTAACCCCAACCCTAACCCTAACCCTAACCCTAACCCCAACCCTAACCGTAACCCCAACCCCAACCCTAACCCTATACCTAACCCCAACCCTAACCCTAACCCTAACCCTAACACTAACCCTAACCCCAACCCTAACCCTATACCTAACCCCAACCCTAACCCTAACCCCAACCCTAACCCTAACCCCAACACTAACCCTATACCTAACCCCAACCCTAAACCTAACCCTAACCCCAACCCTAACCCTAACCCTAACCCTAACCCTAACCCTAACCCTAACCCCAACCCTAACCCTATACCTAACTCAACCCTAACCCTAACCCCAACCCTAACCCTAACCGTAACCCTAACCCTAACCCTAACCCCAACCCTAACCCTAACCCCAACCCTAACCCTAACCCTAACCCTATACCTAACTCAACCCTAACCCTAACCCCAACCCTAACCCTAACCCTAACCCTAACCCTAACCCCAACCCTAACCCTAACCCCAACCCTAACCCTACCCCTAACCCTAACCCTATACCTAACTCAACCCTAACCCTAACCCCAACCCTAACCCTAACCCTAACCCTAACCCTATCCCTAACCCCAACCCTAACCCTATACCTAACTCAACCCTAACCCTAACCCTAACCCTAACCCTAACCCCAACCCTAACCCTAACCCTATACCTAACTCAACCCTAACCCTAACCCTAACCCTAACCCTAACCCCAACCCTAACCCTAACCCTAACCCTAACCCTAACCCTAACCCCAACCTTAACCCTATACATAACTCAACCCTAACCCTAACCCTAACCCTAACCCTAACCCTAACCCTAACCCCAACCCTAACCCTATACCTAACTCACCCCTAACCCTAACCCTAACCCTAACCCTAACCCTAACCCTATACCTAACTCAACCCTAACCCTAACCCCAACCCTAACCCTAACCCTAACCCTCACCCTAACACTAACCCTAACCCTAACCCTAACCATAACCCTAACCCCAACCCTAACCCTATACCTAACTCAACCCTAACCCTAACACTAACCCTAACCCTAACCCTAACCCCAACCCTAACCCTAACCCCAACCCTAACCCTAACCCTAACCCTAACCCTAACCCTATACCTAACTCAACCCTAACCCTAACCCCAACCCTAACCCTAACCCCAACCCTAACCCTAACCCTAACCCTAACCCTAACCCTAACGCTAACCCCAACCCTAACCCTAACCCTAACCCTAACCCTAACCCTAACCCCAACCCTAACCCTATACCTAACTCAACCCTAACCCTAACCCAAACCCTAACCCTAACCCTAACCCTAACCCTAACCCTAACCCCAACCCTAACCCTATACCTAACTCAACCCTAACCCTAACCCTAACCCTAACCCTAACCGTAACCCTAACGCTAACCCTAACCCCAACCCTAACCCTAACCCTAACCCTAACCCTAACCCCAACCCTAACCCTAACCCCAACCCTAACCCTAACCCTAACCCTAACACTTACCCTAACGCCAACCCTAACCCTATACCTAACTCAACCCTAACCCTAACCCCAACCCTAACCCTAACCCTAACCCTAACCCTAACCCCAACCCTAACCCTAACCCCAACCCTAACCCTAACCCTAACCCTATACCTAACTCAACCCTAACCCTAACCCCAACCCTAACCCTAACCCTAACCCTAACCCTATACCTAACCCCAACCCTAACCCTAACCCTAACCCTAACCCTAACCCTAACACTAACCCTAACCCTATACCTAACCCCAACCCTAACCCTAACCCTAACCCCAACCCTAACCCTAACCCCAACCCCAACCCTAACACTATACCTAACCCCAACCCTAACCCTAACCCTAACCCTAACCCTAACCCCAACCCTAACCCTAACCCTATACCTAACCCCAACCCTAACCCTAACCCTAACCCTAACCCCAACCCTAACCCTAACCCCAACCCCAACCCTAACCCTATACCTAACCCCAACCCTAACCCTAACCCTAACCCTAACCCTAACCCTAACCCCAACCCTAACCCTATACCTAACCCCAACCCTAACCCTAACCCCAACCCTGACCCTAACCCCAACACTAACCCTATACCTAACCCCAACCCTAAACCTAACCCTAACCCCAACCCTAACCCTAACCCTAACCCTAACCCTAACCCCAACCCTAACCCTATACCTAACTCAACCCTAACCCTAACCCCAACCCTAACCCTAACCGTAACCCTAACCCTAACCCTAACCCCAACCCTAACCCTAACCCTAACCCTAACCCTAACCCCAACCCTAACCCTAACCCCAACCCTAACCCTAACCCTAACCCTAACACTTACCCTAACCCAAACCCTAACCCTATACCTAACTCAACCCTAACCCTAACCCCAACCCTAACCCTAACCCTAACCCTAACCCTAACCCTATACCTAACCCCAACCCTAACCCTAACCCTAACCCTAACCCTAACCCTAACACTAACAATAACCCTAACCCTATACCTAACCCCAACCCTAACCCTAACCCTAACCCTAACCCCAACCCTAACCCTAACCCCAACCCCAACCCTAACCCTATACCTAACCCCAACCCTAACCCTAACCCTAACCCTAACCCTAACCCCAACCCTAACCCTATACCTAACCCCAACCCTAACCCTAACCCTAACCCTAACCCCAACCCTAACCGTAACCCCAACCCCAACCCTAACCCTATACCTAACCCCAACCCTAACCCTAACCCTAACCCTAACACTAACCCTAACCCCAACCCTAACCCTATACCTAACCCCAACCCTAACCCTAACCCCAACCCTAACCCTAACCCCAACACTAACCCTATACCTAACCCCAACCCTAAACCTAACCCTAACCCCAACCCTAACCCTAACCCTAACCCTAACCCCAACCCTAACCCTATACCTAACTCAACCCTAACCCTAACCCCAACCATACCCCTAACGGTAACCCTAACCCTAACCCTAACCCCAACCCTAACCCTAACCCTAACCCTAACCCTAACCCTAACCCCAACCCTAACCCTAACCCTAACCCCAAACTTAACCCTAACCCTAACCCTAACCCTAACCCTAACCCCAACCCTAACCCTAACCCCAACCCTAACCCTAACCCTAACCCTAACACTTACCCTAACCCCAACCCTAACCCTATACCTAACTCAACCCTAACCCTAACCCCAACCCTAACCCTAACCCTAACACTAACCCTAACCCCAACCCTAACCCTAACCCCAACCCTAACCCTAACCCTAACCCTACACCTTACTCAACCCTAACCCTAACCCCAACCCTAACCCTAACCCTAACCCTATACCTAACCCCAACCCTAACCCTAACCCTAACCCTAACCCTAACCCTAACCCTAACCCTAACCCTAACCCCAACCCTAACCCTATACCTAACCCCAACCCTAACCCTAACCCCAACCCTAACCCTAACCCCAACCCTAACCCTATACCTAACCCCAACCCTAAACCTAACCCTAACCCCAACCCTAACCCTAACCCTAACCCTAACCCTAACCCTAACCCTAACCCCAACCCTAACCCTATTTCTAACTCAACCCTAACCCTAACCCCAACCCTAACCCTAACCGTAACCCTAACCCTAACCCTAACCCTAACCCCAAACCTAACCCTAACCCTAATCCTAACCCCAACCCTAACCCTAACCCCAACCCTAACCCTAACCCTAACCCTAACACTAACCCTAACCCTAACCCCAACCCCAACCCTAACCCTATACCTAACTCAACCCTAACCCTAACCCTAACCCTAACCCTAACCCTAACACTAACCCTAACCCTATACCTAACCCCAACCCTAACCCTAACCCCAACCCTAACCCTATACCTAACCCCAACCCTAAACCTAACCCTAACCCCAACCCTAACCCTAACCCTAACCCTAACCCTAACCCTAACCCTAACCCCAACCCTAACCCTATACCTAACTCAACCCTAACCCTAACCCCAACCCTAACCCTAACCGTAACCCTAACCCTAACCCTAACCCTAACCCCAACCCTAACCCTAACCCTAACCCTAACCCTAACCCTAACCCTAACCATAACCCCAACCCTAACCCTAACCCCAACCCTAACCCTAACCCTAACCCTAACACTAACCCTAACCCCAACCCTAAACCTATACCTAACTCAACCCTAACCCTAACCCCAACCCTAACCCTAACCCTAACCCTAACCCTAACCCTAACCCCAACCCTAACCCTAACCCTAACCCTAACCCTAACCCTAACCCTAACACTAACCCTAACCCTTACCCTAACCCTAACCCTAACCCTAACCCCAACCCTAACCCTAACCCTAACCCTATACCTAACTCAACCCTAACCCTAACCCCAACCCTAACCCTAACCCTAACCCTAACCCTAACCCTAACCCCAACCCTAACCCTAACCCCAACCCTAACCCTAACCCTAACCCTAACCCTAACCCTAACCCTAACCCTAACCCTAACCCCAACCCTAACCCTATACCTAACTCAACCCTATCCCTAACCCCAACCCTAACCCTAACCCTAACCCTAACCCTAACCATAACCCTAACCCTAACCCTAACCCTAACCCTAACCCTAACCCTAACCCTAACCCTATACCTAACCCCAACCCTAACCCTAACCCTAACCCTAACCCCAACCCTAACCCTAACCCCAACACTAACCCTATACCTAACCCCAACCCTAACCCTAACACTAACCCTAACCCTAACCCTAACCCTAACCCTAACCCCAACCCTAACCCTATACCTAACCCCAACCCTAACCATAACCGCAACCCTAACCCTAACCCCAACCCTAACCCTATACCTAACCCCAACCCTAAACCTAACCCTAACCCCAACCCTAACCCTAACCCTAACCCTAACCCTAACCCTAACCCTAACCCTAACCCCAACCCTAACCCTATACCTAACTCAACCCTAACCCTAACCCCAACCCTAACCCTAACCGTAACCCTAACCCTAACCCTAACCCTAACCCCAACCCTAACCCTAACCCTAACCCTAACCCTAACCCTAACCCTAACCCTAACCCCAACCCTAACCCTAACCCTAACCCCAACCCTAACCCTAACCCTCACCCTAACACTAACCCTAACCCCAACCCTAACCCTATACCTAACTCAACCCTAACCCTAACCCTAACCCCAACCCTAACCCTAACCCTAACCCTAACCCTAACCCCAACCCTAACCCTAACCCTAACCCTAACCCTAACGCTAACCCTAACCCTAACCCTAACCCTAACCCTAACACTATCCCTACCCCTAACCCTAACCCTAACCCTAACCCCACCCTAACCCTAACCCTAACCCTATACCTAACTCAACCCTAACCCTAACCCCAACCCTAACCCTAACCCTAACCCTAACCCTAACCCCAACCCTAAACCTAACCCCAACCCTAACCCTAACCCTAACCCTATACCTAACTCAACCCTAACCCTAACCCCAGCCCTAACCCTAACCCTAACCCTAACCCTAACCCTAACCCCAACCCTAACCCTATACCTAACTCAACCCTAACCCTAACCCTAACCCGAACCCTAACCCTAACCCTAACCCCAACCCTAACCCTATACCTAACTCAACCCTAACACTAACCCTAACCCTAACCATAAACCTAACCCTAACCCTAACCCTAACCCTAACCCTAAACCTATACCTAACTCAACCCTAACCCTAACCCCAACCCTAACCCTAACCCTAACCCTAACCCTATACCTAACACCAACCCTAACCCTAACCCTAACCCTAACCCTAACCCTATACCTAACTCAACCCTAACCATAACCCCAACCCCAACCCTAACCCTAACCCCAACCCTAACCCTAACCCTAACCCTAACCCTATACCTAACTCAACCCTAACCCTAACCCCAACCCTAACCCTAATCCTAACCCTAACCCTAACCCTAACCCCAACCCTAACCCTAACCCTAACCCTAACCCCAAACCTAACCCTATACCTAACTCAACCCTAACCCTAACCCTAACCCCAACCCTAACCCTAACCCCAACCCTAACCCTAACCCTAACCCTATACCTAACTCAACCCTAACCCTAACCCCAACCCTAACCCTAACCCTTACCCTAACCCTAACCCCAACCCTAACCCTAACCCCAACCCTAACCCTAACCCTAACCCTAACCCTATACCTAACTCAACCCTAACCCTAACCCCATCC
>NC_139471.1:32537500-32542500 GCF_057233095.1 Heloderma suspectum | reverse complement strand
CCCCAACCCTAACCCTATACCTAACTCAACCCTAACCCTAACCCCAACCCTAACCCTAACCGTAACCCTAACCCTAACCCTAACCCCAACCCTAACCCTAACCCTAACCCTAACCCTAACCCCAACCCTAACCCTAACCCTAACCCCAACCCTAACCCTAACCCTAACCCTAACACTTACCCTAACCCCAACCCTAACCCTATACCTAACTCAACCCTAACCCTAACCCCAACCCTAACCCTAACCCTAACCCTAACCCTAACCCCAACCCTAACCCTAACCCCAACCCTAACCCTAACCCTAACCCTATACCTAACTCAACCCTAACCCTAACCCCAACCCTAACCCTAACCCTAACCCTAACCCTATACCTAACCCCAACCCTAACCCTAACCCTAACCCTAACCCTAACCCTAACCCTAACCCTGACCCCAACCCTAACCCTATACCTAACCCCAACCCTAACCCTAACCCCAACCCTAACCCTAACCCCAACCCTAACCCTATACCTAACCCCAACCCTAAACCTAACCCTAACCCCAACCCTAACCCTAACCCTAACCCTAACCCTAACCCTAACCCCAACCCTAACCCTATTCCTAACTCAACCCTAACCCTAACCCCAACCCTAACCCTAACCGTAACCCTAACCCTAACCCTAACCCTAACCCTAACCCCAACCCTAACCCTAACCCTAACCCTAACCCCAACCCTAACCCTAACCCCAACCCTAACCCTAACCCTAACCCTAACACTAACACTAACCCCAACCCCAACCCTAACCCTATACCTAACTCAACCCTAACCCTAACCCTAACCCTAACCCTAACCCTAACCCTAACACTAACCCTAACCCTATACCTAACCCCAACCCTAACCCTAACCCCAACCCTAACCCTATACCTAACCCCAACCCTAAACCTAACCCTAACCCCAACCCTAACCCTAACCCTAACCCTAACCCTAACCCTAACCCTAACCCCAACCCTAACCCTATACCTAACTCAACCCTAACCCTAACCCCAACCCTAACCCTAACCGTAACCCTAACCCTAACCCTAACCCTAACCCCAACACTAACCCTAACCCTAACCCTAACTCTAACCCTAACCCTAACCCCAACCCTAACCCTAACCCCAACCCTAACCCTAACCCTAACCCTAACACTTACCCTAACCCCAACCCTAACCCTATACCTAACTCAACCCTAACCCTAACCCCAACCCTAACCCTAACCCTAACCCTAACCCTATACCTAACCCCAACCCTAACCCTAACCCTAACCCTAACCCTAACCCTAACCCTAACACTAACACTAACCCTAACCCTATACCTAACCCCAACCCTAACCCTAACCCTAACCCTAACCCCAACCCTAACCCTAACCCCAACCAAAACCCTAACCCTATACCTAACCCCAACCCTAACCCTAACCCTAACCCTAACCCTAACCCTAACCCCAACCCTAACCCTATACCTAACCCCAACCCTAAGCCTAACCCTAACCCTAACCCCAACCCTAACCCTAACCCCAACCCCAACCCTAACCCTATACCTAACCCCAACCCTAACCCTAACCCTAACCCTAACCCTAACCCTAACCCCAACCCTAACCCTATACCTAACCCCAACCCTAACCCTAACCCCAACCCTAACCCTAACCCCAACACTAACCCTATACCTAACCCCAACCCTAAACCTAACCCTAACCCCAACCCTAACCCTAACCCTAACCCTAACCCTAACCCTAACCCTAACCCCAACCCTAACCCTATACCTAACTCAACCCTAACCCTAACCCCAACCCTAACCCTAACCGTAACCCTAACCCTAACCCTAACCCCAACCCTAACCCTAACCCTAACCCTAACCCTAACCCTAACCCCAACCCTAACCCTAACCCCAACCCTAACCCTAACCCTAACCCTAACACTTACCCTAACCCCAACCCTAACCCTATACCTAACTCAACCCTAACCCTAACCCCAACCCTAACCCTAACCCTAACCCTAACCCTAACCCTAACCCCAACCCTAACCCTAACCCCAACCCTAACCCTAACCCTATACCTAACTCAACCCTAACCCTAACCCCAACCCTAACCCTAACCCTAACCCTAACCCTATACCTAACCCCAAGCCTAACCCTAACCCTAACCCTAACCCTAACCCTAACCCTAACCCTAACCCTAACCCCAACCCTAACCCTATACCTAACCCCAACCCTAACCCTAACCCCAACCCTAACCCTAACCCCAACCCTAACCCTATACCTAACCCCAACCCTAAACCTAACCCTAACCCCAACCCTAACCCTAACCCTAACCCTAACCCTAACCCTAACCCCAACCCTAACCCTAATCCTAACTCAACCCTAACCCTAACCCCAACCCTAACCCTAACCGTAACCCTAACCCTAACCCTAACCCTAACCCCAACCCTAACCCTAACCCTAACCCTAACCCTAACCCCAACCCTAACCCTAACCCCAACCCTAACCCTAACCCTAACCCTAACACTAACCCTAACCCCAACCCCAACCCTAACCCTATACCTAACTCAACCCTAACCCTAACCCTAACCCTAACCCTAACCCTAACACTAACCCTAACACTATACCTAACCCCAACCCTAACCCTAACCCCAACCCTAACCCTATACCTAACCCCAACCCTAAACCTAACCTGAACCCCAACCCTAACCCTAACCCTAACCCTAACCCTAACCCCAACCCTAACCCTATACCTAACTCAACCCTAAACCTAACCCCAACCCTAACCCTAACCGTAACCCTAACCCTAACCCTAACCCTAACCCCAACCCTAACCCTAACCCTAACCCTAACCCTAACCCTAACCCCAACCCTAACCCTAACCCCAACCCTAACCCTAACCCTAACCCTAACACTAACCCTAACCCCAACCCTAACCCTATACCTAACTCAACCCTAACCCTAACCCCAACCCTAACCCTAACCGTAACCCTAACCCTAACCCTAACCCTAACCCCAACCCTAACCCTAACCCTAACCCTAACCCTAACCCCAACCCTAACCCTAACCCCAACCCTAACCCTAACCCTAACCCTAACACTAACCCTAACCCCAACCCTAACCCTATACCTAACTCAACCCTAACCCTAACCCCAACCCTAACCCTAACCCTAACCCTAACCCTAACCCCAACCCTAACCCTAACCCTAACCCTAACCCTAACCCTAACACTATCCCTAACCCTAACCCTAACCCTAACCCTAACCCTAACCCCACCCTAACCCTCACCCTAACCCTATACCTAACTCAACCCTAACCCTAACCCCAACCCTAACCCTAACCCTAACCCTAACCCTAACCCCAACCCTAAACCTAACCCCAACCCTAACCCTAACCCTAACCCTATACCTAACTCAACCCTAACCCTAACCCCAACCCTAACCCTAACCCTAACCCTAACCCTAACCCTAACCCTAACCCTATACCTAACTCAACCCTAACCCTAACCCCAACCCTAACCCTAACCCTAACCCTAACCCTAACCCTAACCCTAACCCTATACCTAACCCCAACCCTAACCCTAACCCTAACCCTAACCCTAACCCTAACCCCAACCCTAACCCTAACCCTATCCCTATACCTAACTCAACCCTAACCCTAACCCCAACCCTAACCCTAACCCTAACCCTAACCCCAACCCTAACCCTAACCCTAACCCCAACCCTAACCCCAACCCTAACCCTATACCTAACTCAACCCTAACCCTAACCCCAACCCTAACCCTAACCCTAACTCTAACCCTATACCTAACCCCAACCCTAACCCTAACCCTAACCCTAACCCTAACCCTAACCCTAACACTAACCCTAACCCTATACCTAACCCCAACCCTAACCCTAACCCTAACCTTAACCCCAACCCTAACCCTAACCCCAACCCCAACCCTAACCCTATACCTAACCCCAACCCTAACCCTAACCCTAACCCTAACCCTAACCCTAACCCTAACCCCAACCCTAACCCTATACCTAACCCCAACCCTAACCCTAACCCTAACCCTAACCCCAACCCTAACCCTAACCCCAACCCCAACCCTAACCCTATACCTAACCCCAACCCTAACCCTAACCCTAACCCTAACCCTAACACTAACCCTAACCCCAACCCTAACCCTATACCTAACCCCAACCCTAACCCTAACCCCAACCCTAACCCTAACCCCAACACTAACCCTATACCTAACCCCAACCCTAAACCTAACCCTAACCCCAACCCTAACCCTAACCCTAACCCTAACCCTAACCCTAACCCCAACCCTAACCCTATACCTAACTCAACCCTAACCCTAACCCCAACCCTAACCCTAACCGTAACCCTAACACTAACCCTAACCCCAACCCTAACCCTAACCCTAACCCTAACCCTAACCCTAACCCCAACCCTAACCCTAACCCCAACCCTAACCCTAACCCTAACCCTAACACTTACCCTAACCCCAACCCTAACCCTATACCTAACTCAACCCTAACCCTAACCCCAACCCTAACCCTAACCCTAACCCTAACCCTAACCCCAACCCTAACCCTAACCCCAACCCTAACCCTAACCCTAACCCTATACCTAACTCAACCCTAACCCTAACCCCAAACCTAACCCTAACCCTAACCCTAACCCTAACCCTATACCTAACCCCAACCCTAACCCTAACCCTAACCCTAACCCTAACCCTAACCCTAACCCTAACCCTAACCCTAACCCTGACCCCAACCCTAACCCTATACCTAACCCCAACCCTAACCCTAACCCCAACCCTAACCCTAACCCCAACCCTAACCCTATACCTAACCCCAACCCTAAACCTAACCCTAACCCCAACCCTAACCCTAACCCTAACCCTAACCCTAACCCCAACCCTAACCCTATTCCTAACTCAACCCTAACCCTAACCCCAACCCTAACCCTAACCGTAACCCTAACCCTAACACTAACCCTAACCCTAACCCCAACCC
>NC_139471.1:32512500-32515000 GCF_057233095.1 Heloderma suspectum | reverse complement strand
CCTAACCCTAACCGTAACCCTAACCCTAACCCTAACCCCAACCCTAACCCTAACCCTAACCCTAACCCTAACCCCAACCCTAACCCTAACCCCAACCCTAACCCTAACCCTAACCCTAACACTTACCCTAACCCCAACCCTAACCCTATACCTAACTCAACCCTAACCCTAACCCCAACCCTAACCCTAACCCTAACCCTAACCCTAACCCTAACCCCAACCCTAACCCTAACCCCAACCCTAACCCTAACCCTAACCCTATACCTAACTCAACCCTAACCCTAACCCCAACCCTAACCCTAACCCTAACCCTAACCCTAACCCTAACCCTATACCTAACCCCAACCCTAACCCTAACCCTAACCCTAACCCTAACCCTAACCCTAACCCTAACACTAACACTAACCCTAACCCTATACCTAACCCCAACCTAACCCTAACCCTAACCCTAACCCCAACCCTAACCCTAACCCCAACCCCAACCCTAACCCTATACCTAACCCCAACCCTAACCCTAACCCTAACCCTAACCCTAACCCCAACCCTAACCCTATACCTAACCCCAACCCTAACCCTAACCCTAACCCTATCCCCAACCCTAACCCTAACCCCAACCCCAACCCTAACCCTATACCTAACCCCAACCCTAACCCTAACCCTAACCCTAACCCTAACCCCAAACCTAACCCTATACCTAACCCCAACCCTAACCCCAACCCTAACCCTAACCCCAACACTAACCCTATACCTAACCCCAACCCTAACCCTAACCCCAACCCTAACCCTAACCGTAACCCTAACCCTAACCCTAACCCCAACCCTAACCCTAACCCTAACCCTAACCCTAACCCTAACCCCAACCCTAACCCTAACCCCAACCCTAACCCTAACCCTAACCCTAACACTTACCCTAACCCCAACCCTAACCCTATACCTAACTCAACCCTAACCCTAACCCCAACCCTAACCCTAACCCTAACCCTATACCTAACCCCAACCCTAACCCTAACCCTAACCCTAACCCTAACCCTAACCCTAACACTAACACTAACCCTAACCCTAACCCTATACCTAACCCCAACCCTAACCCTAACCCTAACCCTAACCCCAACCCTAACCCTAACCCCAACCCCAACCCTAACCCTATACCTAACCCCAACCCTAACCCTAACCCTAACCCTAACCCTAACCCTAACCCCAACCCTAACCCTATACCTAACCCCAACCCTAAGCCTAACCCTAACCCTAACCCCAACCCTAACCCTAACCCCAACCCCAACCCTAACCCTATACCTAACCCCAACCCTAACCCTAACCCTAACCCTAACACTAACCCTAACCCCAACCCTAACCCTATACCTAACCCCAACCCTAACCCTAACCCCAACCCTAACCCTATCCCCAACACTAACCCTATACCTAACCCCAACCCTAAACCTAACCCTAACCCCAACCCTAACCCTAACCCTAACCCTAACCCTAACCCTAACCCTAACCCCAACCCTAACCCTATACCTAACTCAACCCTAACCCTAACCCCAACCCTAACCCTAACCGTAACCCTAACCCTAACCCTAACCCCAACCCTAACCCTAACCCTAACCCTAACCCTAACCCTAACCCCAACCCTAACCCTAACCCTAACCCCAACCCTAACCCTAACCCTAACCCTAACACTTACCCTAACCCCAACCCTAACCCTATACCTAACTCAACCCTAACCCTAACCCCAACCCTAACCCTAACCCTAACCCTAACCCTAACCCCAACCCTAACCCTAACCCCAACCCTAACCCTAACCCTAACCCTATACCTAACTCAACCCTAACCCTAACCCCAACCCTAACCCTAACCCTAACCCTAACCCTATACCTAACCCCAACCCTAACCCTAACCCTAACCCTAACCCTAACCCTAACCCTAACCCCAACCCTAACCCTATACCTAACCCCAACCCTAACCCTAACCCCAACCCTAACCCTAACCCCAACCCTAACCCTATACCTAACCCCAACCCTAAACCTAACCCTAACCCCAACCCTAACCCTAACCCTAACCCTAACCCTAACCCTAACCCTAACCCTAACCCTAACCCCAACCCTAACCCTATTCCTAACTCAACCCTAACCCTAACCCCAACCCTAACCCTAACCGTAACCCTAACCCTAACCCTAACCCTAACCCCAACCCTAACCCTAACCCTAACCCTAACCCTAACCCCAACCCTAACCCTAACCCCAACCCTAACCCTAACCCTAACCCTAACACTAACCCTAACCCCAACCCCAACCCCAACCCTAACCCTATACCTAACTCAACCCTAACCCTAACCCTAACCCTAACCCTAACCCTAACACTAACCCTAACCCTATACCTAACCCCAACCCTAACCCTAACCCCAACCCTAACCCTATACCTAACCCCAACCCTAAACCTAACCCTAACCCCAACCCTAACCCTAACCCTAACCCTAACCCTAACCCCAACCCTAACCCTATAC
>NC_139471.1:32445000-32447500 GCF_057233095.1 Heloderma suspectum | reverse complement strand
CCAACCCTAACCCTATACCTAACTCAACCCTAACCCTAACCCCAACCCTAACCCTAACCGTAACCCTAACCCTAACCCTAACCCCAACCCTAACCCTAACCCTAACCCTAACCCTAACCCTAACCCCAACCCTAACCCTAACCCCAACCCTAACCCTAACCCTAACCCTAACACTTACCCTAACCCCAACCCTAACCCTATACCTAACTCAACCCTAACCCTAACCCCAACCCTAACGCTAACCCTAACCCTAACCCTAACCCCAACCCTAACCCTAACCCCAACCCTAACCCTAACCCTAACCCTATACCTAACTCAACCCTAACCCTAACCCCAACCCTAACCCTAACCCTAACCCTAACCCTATACCTAACCCCAAGCCTAACCCTAACCCTAACCCTAACCCTAACCCTAACCCTAACCCTAACCCTAACCCTAACCCCAACCCTAACCCTATACCTAACCCCAACCCTAACCCTAACCCCAACCCTAACCCTAACCCCAACCCTAACCCTATACCTAACCCCAACCCTAAACCTAACCCTAACCCCAACCCTAACCCTAACCCTAACCCTAACCCTAACCCTAACCCCAACCCTAACCCTATTCCTAACTCAACCCTAACCCTAACCCCAACCCTAACCCTAACCGTAACCCTAACCCTAACCCTAACCCTAACCCTAACCCTAACCCCAACCCTAACCCTAACCCTAACCCTAACCCTAACCCTAACCCCAACCCTAACCCTAACCCCAACCCTAACCCTAACCCTAACCCTAACACTAACCCTAACCCCAACCCCAACCCTAACCCTAACCCCAACCCTAACCCTAACCCTAACCCTAACCCTAACCCTAACACTAACCCTAACCCTATACCTAACCCCAACCCTAACGCTAACCCCAACCCTAACCCTATACCTAACCCCAACCCTAACCCTAACCCCAACCCTAACCCTAACCCTAACCCTAACACTAACCCTAACCCCAACCCTAAACCTATACCTAACTCAACCCTAACCCTAACCCTAACCCCAACCCTAACCCTAACCCTAACCCTAACCCTAACCCCAACCCTAACCCTAACCCTAACCCTAACCCTAACCCTAACCCTTACCCTAACCCTAACCCTAACCCTAACCCCAACCCTAACCCTAACCCTAACCCTATACCTAACTCAACCCTAACCCTAACCCCAACCCTAACCCTAACCCTAACCCTAACCCTAACCCTAACCCTAACCCCAACCCTAACCCTAACCCCAACCCTAACCCTAACCCTAACCCTAACCCTAACCCTAACCCCAACCCTAACCCTATACCTAACTCAACCCTATCCCTAACCCCAACCCTAACCCTAACCCTAACCCTAACCCTAACCATAACCCTAACCCTAACCCTAACCCTAACCCTAACCCTAACCCTAACCCTATACCTAACCCCAACCCTAACCCTAACCCTAACCCCAACCCTAACCCTAACCCCAACCCTAACCCTATACCTAACCCCAACCCTAACCCTAACCCTAACCCTAACCCTAACCCTAACCCTAACCCCAACCCTAACCCTATACCTAACCCCAACCCTAACCCTAACCGCAACCCTAACCCTAACCCCAACCCTAACCCTATACCTAACCCCAACCCTAAACCTAACCCTAACCCCAACCCTAACCCTAACCCTAACCCTAACCCTAACCCCAACCCTAACCCTATACCTAACTCAACCCTAACCCTAACCCCAACCCTAACCCTAACCGTAACCCTAACCCTAACCCTAACCCTAACCCCAACCCTAACCCTAACCCTAACCCTAACCCTAACCCCAACCCTAACCCTAACCCCAACCCTAACCCTAACCCTAACCCTAACACTAACCCTAACCTCAACCCTAACCCTATACCTAACTCAACCCTAACCCTAACCCCAACCCTAACCCTAACCCTAACCCTAACCCTAACCCTATACCTAACTCAACCCTAACCCTAACCCCAACCCTAACCCTAACCCTAACCCTAGCCCTAACACTAACCCCAACCCTAACCCTAACCCCAACCCTAACCCTAACCCTAACCCCATACCTAACTCAACCCTAACCCTAACCCCAACCCTAACCCTAACCCTAACCCTAACCCTAACCCTAACCCCAACCCTATACCTAACCCCAACCCTAACCCTAACCCTAACCCTATACCTAACTCAACCCTAACCCTAACCCCAACCCTAACCCTAACCCTAACCCTAACCCTAACCCCAACCCTAACCCTATACCTAACTCAACCCTAACCCTAACCCTAACCCTAACCCTAACCCCAACCCTAACACTAACCCTAACCCTAACCCTAACCCTAACCCTAACCCCAACCCTAACCCTAACCCTAACCCAAACCCTAACCCTAACCCTAACCCTATACCTAACTCAACCCTAACCCTAACTCCAACCCTAACCCTAACCCTAACCCTAACCCTAACCCCAACCCTAACCCTATACCTAACTCAACCC
>NC_139471.1:32435000-32440000 GCF_057233095.1 Heloderma suspectum | reverse complement strand
AACCCTAACCCCAACCCTAACCCTATACCTAACTCAAACCTAACCCTAACCCCAACCCTAACCCTAACCGTAACCCTAACCCTAACCCTAACCCCAACCCTAACCCTAACCCTAACCCTAACCCTAACCCTAACCCTAACCCTAACCCCAACCCTAACCCTAACCCCAACCCTAACCCTAACCCTAACCCTAACACTTACCCTAACCCCAACACTAACCCTATACCTAACTCAACCCTAACCCTAACCCCAACCCTAACCCTAACCCTAACCCTAACCCTAACCCCAACCCTAACCCTAACCCCAACCCTAACCCTAACCCTAACCCTAACCCTATACCTAACTCAACCCTAACCCTAACCCCAACCCTAACCCTAACCCTAACCCTAACCCTATACCTAACCCCAACCCTAACCCTAACCCTAACCCTTACCCTAACCCTAACCCTAACCCTAACACTAACACTAACACTAACCCTAACCCTATACCTAACCCCAACCCTAACCCTAACCCTAACCCCAACCCTAACCCTAACCCCAACCCCAACCCTAACCCTATACCTAACCCCAACCCTAACCCTAACCCTAACCCTAACCCTAACCCCAACCCTAACCCTATACCTAACCCCAACCCTAACCCTAACCCTAACCCTAACCCCAACCCTAACCCTAACCCCAACCCCAACCCTAACCCTATACCTAACCCCAACCCTAACCCTAACCCTAACCCTAACCCTAACCCTAACCCCAACCCTAACACTATACCTAACCCCAACCCTAACCCTAACCCCAACCCTAACCCTAACCCCAACACTAACCCTATACCTAACCCCAACCCTAAACCTAACCCTAACCCCAACCCTAACCCTAACCCTAACCCTAACCCTAACCCTAACCCCAACCCTAACCCTATACCTAACTCAACCCTAACCCTAACCCCAACCCTAACCCTAACCGTAACCCTAACCCTAACCGTAACCCTAACCCTAACCCTAACCCCAACCCTAACCCTAACCCTAACCCTAACCCTAACCCTAACCCTAACCCTAACCCCAACCCTAACCCTAACCCCAACCCTAACCCTAACCCTAACCCTAACACTTACCCTAACCCCAACACTAACCCTATACCTAACTCAACCCTAACCCTAACCCCAACCCTAACCCTAACCCTATCCCTAACCCTAACCCTAACCCTAACCCTAACCCTAACCCTAACCCTAACCCCAACCCTAACCCTAACCCTAACCCCAACCCTAACCCTAACCCTAACACTAACCCTAACCCCAACCCTAAACCTATACCTAACTCAACCCTAACCCTAACCCCAACCCTAACCCTAACCCTAACCCTAACCCTAACCCTAACCCCAACCCTAACCCTAACCCTAACCCTAACCCTAACCCTAACCCTAACACTAACCCTAACCCTAACCCTAACCCTAACCCTAACCCCAACCCTAACCCTAACCCTAACCCTATACCTAACTCAACCCTAACCCTAACCCCAACCCTAACCCTAACCCTAACCCTAACCCTAACCCCAACCCTAACCCTAACCCCAACCCTAACCCTAACCCTAACCCTAACCCTAACCCTAACCCCAACCCTAACCCTATACCTAACTCAACCCTATCCCTAACCCCAACCCTAACCCTAACCCTAACCCTAACCCTAACCCTAACCCTAACCCTATACCTAACCCCAACCCTAACCCTAACCCTAACCCTAACCCCAACCCTAACCCTAACCCCAACCCTTACCCTATACCTAATCCCAACCCTAACCCTAACCCTAACCCTAACCCTAACCCCAACCCTAACCCTATACCTAACCCCAACCCTACCCTAATCCCAACCCTAACCCTAACCCTAACCCTAACCCTAACCCTAACCCCAACCCTAACCCTAACCCCAACCCTAACCCTAACCCTAACCCTAACCCCAACCCTAACCCTATACCTAACTCAACCCTAACCCTAACCCCAACCCTAACCCTAACCCTAACCCTAACACCAACCCTAACCCTAACCCTAACCCTAACCCTAACCCTAACCCCAACCCTAACCCTATACCTAACTCAACCCTAACCCCAACCCTAACCCTAACCCTAACCCTAATCCTAACCCTAACCCCAACCCTAACCCTAACCCTAACCCTATACCTAACTCAACACTAACCCTAACCCCAACCCTAACCCTAACCCTAACCCTAACCCTAAACCTAATCCCAACCCTAACCCTAACCCCAACCCTAACCCTAACCATAACCCTATACCTAACTCAACCCTAACCCTAACCCCAACCCTAACCCTAACCCTAACCCTAACCCTAACCCTAACCCCAACCCTATACCTAACCCCAACCCTAACCCTAACCCTAACCCTATACCTAACTCAACCCTAACCCTAACCCCAACCCTCACCCTAACCCTAACCCTAACCCTAACCCTAACCCTAACCCCAACCCTAACCCTATACCTAACTCAACCCTAACCCTAACCCTAACCCTAACCCTAACCCTATACCTAACTCAACCCTAAACCTAACCCCAATCCTAACCCTAACCCTAACCCTAACCCTAACCCTAACCCTATACCTAACCCCAACCCTAACCCTAACCCTAACCCTAACCCTAACCCTAACCCTAACCCCAACCCTAACCCTAACCCTAACCCTAACCCTAACCCTAACCCCAACTCTAACCCTAACCCTAACCCTATACCTAACTCAACCCTAACCCTAACCCCAACCCTAACCCTAACCCTAACCCTAACCCTAACCCTAACCCTAACCCTAACCCTATACCTAAACCCAACCCTAACCCTAACCCTAACCCTAACCCTAACCCTAACCCCAACCCTAACCCTAACCCTAACCCTATACCTAACTCAACCCTAACCCTAACCCCAACCCTAACCCTAACCCTAACCCTAACCCTAACCCCAACCCTAACCCTAACCCCAACCCTAACCCTAACCCTAACCCTATACCTAACTCAACCCTAACCCTAACCCCAACCCTAACCCTAACCCTAACCCTAACCCTATACCTAACCCCAACCCTAACCCTAACCCTAACCCTAACCCTAACCCTAACCCCTAAGCCTAACCCTAACCATAACCCTAACCCTAACCCTAACCCTAACCCTAACCCTAACCCTAACACTAACCCTAACCCTATACCTAACCCCAACCCTAACCCTAACCCTAACCCTAACCCCAACCCTAACCCTAACCCCAACCCCAACCCTAACCCTATACCTAACCCCAACCCTAACCCTAACCCTAACCCTAACCCTAACCCTAACCCTAACCCCAACCCTAACCCTATACCTAACCCCAACCCTAACCCTAACCCCAACCCTAACCCTAACCCCAACACTAACCCTATACCTAACCCCAACCCTAAACCTAACCCTAACCCCAACCCTAACCCTAACCCTAACCCTAACCCTAACCCCAACCCTAACCCTATACCTAACTCAAACCTAACCCTAACCCCAACCCTAACCCTAACCGTAACCCTAACCCTAACCCTAACCCCAACCCTAACCCTAACCCTAACCCTAACCCTAACCCTAACCCTAACCCTAACCCTAACCCCAACCCTAACCCTAACCCCAACCCTAACCCTAACCCTAACCCTAACACTTACCCTAACCCCAACACTAACCCTATACCTAACTCAACCCTAACCCTAACCCCAACCCTAACCCTAACCCTAACCCTAACCCTAACCCCAACCCTAACCCTAACCCCAACCCTAACCCTAACCCTAACCCTATACCTAACTCAACCCTAACCCTAACCCCAACCCTAACCCTAACCCTAACCCTAACCCTATACCTAACCCCAACCCTAACCCTAACCCTAACCCTTACCCTAACCCTAACCCTAACCCTAACACTAACACTAACACTAACCCTAACCCTATACCTAACCCCAACCCTAACCCTAACCCTAACCCCAACCCTAACCCTAACCCCAACCCCAACCCTAACCCTATACCTAACCCCAACCCTAACCCTAACCCTAACCCTAACCCTAACCCCAACCCTAACCCTATACCTAACCCCAACCCTAACCCTAACCTTAACCCTAACCCCAACCCTAACCCTAACCCCAACCCCAACCCTAACCCTATACCTAACCCCAACCCTAACCCTAACCCTAACCCTAACCCTAACCCTAACCCCAACCCTAACACTATACCTAACCCCAACCCTAACCCTAACCCCAACCCTAACCCTAACCCCAACACTAACCCTATACCTAACCCCAACCCTAAACCTAACCCTAACCCCAACCCTAACCCTAACCCTAACCCTAACCCTAACCCTAACCCTAACCCTAACCCCAACCCTAACCCTATACCTAACTCAACCCTAACCCTAACCCCAACCCTAACCCTAACCGTAACCCTAACCCTAACCGTAACCCTAACCCTAACCCTAACCCCAACCCTAACCCTAACCCTAACCCTAACCCTAACCCTAACCCTAACCCTAACCGTAACCCCAACCCTAACCCTAACCCCAACCCTAACCCTAACCCTAACCCTAACACTTACCCTAACCCCAACACTAACCCTATACCTAACTCAACCCTAACCCTAACCCCAACCCTAACCCTAACCCTAACCCTAACCCTAACCCCAACCCTAACCCTAACCCCAACCCTAACCCTAACCCTAACCCTATACCTAACTCAACCCTAACCCTAACCCCAACCCTAACCCTAACCCTAACCCTAACCCTATACCTAACCCCAACCCTAACCCTAACCCTAACCCTTACCCTAACCCTAACCCTAACCCTAACACTAACACTAACACTAACCCTAACCCTATACCTAACCCCAACCCTAACCCTAACCCTAACCCTAACCCCAACCCTAACCCTAACCCCAACCCCAACCCTAACCCTATACCTAACCCCAACCCTAACCCTAACCCTAACCCTAACCCTAACCCCAACCCTAACCCTATATCTAACCCCAACCCTAA
>NC_139471.1:32362500-32365000 GCF_057233095.1 Heloderma suspectum | reverse complement strand
CAACCCTAACCCTAACCCCAACCCTAACCCTAACCCTAACCCTAACCCTATACCTAACCCCAAGCCTAACCCTAACCCTAACCCTAACCCTAACCCTAACCCTAACCCTAACCCCAACCCTAACCCTATACCTAACCCCAACCCTAACCCTAACCCCAACCCTAACCCTAACCCCAACCCTAACCCTATACCTAACCCCAACCCTAAACCTAACCCTAACCCCAACCCTAACCCTAACCCTAACCCTAACCCTAACCCTAACCCCAACCCTAACCCTATTCCTAACTCAACCCTAACCCTAACCCCAACCCTAACCCTAACCCTAACCCTAACCCTAACCCCAACCCTAACCCTAACCCCAACCCTAACCCTAACCCTAACCCTAACACTAACCCTAACCCCAACCCCAACCCTAACCCTAACCCCAACCCTAACCCTAACCCTAACCCTAACCCTAACCCTAACCCTAACACTAACCCTAACCCTATACCTAACCCCAACCCTAACCCTAACCCCAACCCTAACCCTATACCTAACCCCAACCCTAACCCTAACCCCAACCCTAACCCTAACCCTAACCCTAACACTAACCCTAACCCCAACCCTAAACCTATACCTAACTCAACCCTAACCCTAACCCTAACCCCAACCCTAACCCTAACCCTAACCCTAACCCTAACCCTAACCCTAACCCCAACCCTAACCCTAACCCTAACCCTAACCCTAACCCTAACCCTAACCCTTACCCTAACCCTAACCCTAACCCTAACCCCAACCCTAACCCTAACCCTAACCCTATACCTAACTCAACCCTAACCCTAACCCCAACCCTAACCCTAACCCTAACCCTAACCCTAACCCTAACCCTAACCCCAACCCTAACCCTAACCCCAACCCTAACCCTAACCCTAACCCTAACCCTAACCCTAACCCCAACCCTAACCCTATACCTAACTCAACCCTATCCCTAACCCCAACCCTAACCCTAACCCTAACCCTAACCCTAACCATAACCCTAACCCTAACCCTAACCCTAACCCTAACCCTATACCTAACCCCAACCCTAACCCTAACCCTAACCCCAACCCTAACCCTAACCCCAACCCTAACCCTATACCTAACCCTAACCCTAACCCTAACCCTAACCCTAACCCTAACCCTAACCCCAACCCTAACCCTATACCTAACCCCAACCCTAACCCTAACCGCAACCCTAACCCTAACCCCAACCCTAACCCTATACCTAACCCCAACCCTAAACCTAACCCTAACCCCAACCCTAACCCTAACCCTAACCCTAACCCTAACCCTAACCCCAACCCTAACCCTATACCTAACTCAACCCTAACCCTAACCCCAACCCTAACCCTAACCGTAACCCTAACCCTAACCCTAACCCTAACCCCAACCCTAACCCTAACCCTAACCCTAACCCTAACCCTAACCCCAACCCTAACCCTAACCCCAACCCTAACCCTAACCCTAACCCTAACACTAACCCTAACCTCAACCCTAACCCTATACCTAACTCAACCCTAACCCTAACCCCAACCCTAACCCTAACCCTAACCCTAACCCTAACCCTATACCTAACTCAACCCTAACCCTAACCCCAACCCTAACCCTAACCCTAACCCTAGCCATAACACTAACCCCAACCCTAACCCTAACCCCAACCCTAACCCTAACCCTAACCCCATACCTAACTCAACCCTAACCCTAACCCCAACCCTTACCCTAACCCTAACCCTAACCCTAACCCTAACCCCAACCCTATACCTAACCCCAACCCTAACCCTAACCCTAACCCTATACCTAACTCAACCCTAACCCTAACCCCAACCCTAACCCTAACCCTAACCCTAACCCTAACCCTAACCCCAACCCTAACCCTATACCTAACTCAACCCTAACCCTAACCCTAACCCTAACCCTAACCCCAACCCTAACACTAACCCTAACCCTAACCCTAACCCTAACCCTAACCCCAACCCTAACCCTAACCCTAACCCAAACCCTAACCCTAACCCTAACCCTAACCCTATACCTAACTCAACCCTAACCCTAACTCCAACCCTAACCCTAACCCTAACCCTAACCCTAACCCCAACCCTAACCCTATACCTAACTCAACCCTAACCCTAACCCTAACCCTAACCCTAACACTAACCCTAACCCTAACCCTAACCCCAACCCTAACCCTAACCCTAACCCCAACCCTAACCCTATACCTAACTCAACCCTAACCCTAACCCCAACCCTAACCCTAACCGTAACCCTAACCCTAACCCTAACCCCAACCCTAACCCTAACCCTAACCCTAACCCTAACCCTAACCCCAACCCTAACCCTAACCCCAACCCTAACCCTAACCCTAACCCTAACACTTACCCTAACCCCAACCCTAACCCTATACCTAACTCAACCCTAACCCTAACCCCAACCCTAACCCTAACCCTAACCCTAACCCTAACCCCAACCCTAACCCTAACCCCAACCC
>NC_139471.1:32352500-32355000 GCF_057233095.1 Heloderma suspectum | reverse complement strand
CCTAACCCTAACCCTAACCCTAACCCTAACCCTAACCCCAACCCTAACCCTATACCTAACTCAAACCTAACCCTAACCCCAACCCTAACCCTAACCGTAACCCTAACCCTAACCCTAACCCCAACCCTAACCCTAACCCTAACCCTAACCCTAACCCTAACCCCAACCCTAACCCTAACCCCAACCCTAACCCTAACCCTAACCCTAACACTTACCCTAACCCCAACACTAACCCTATACCTAACTCAACCCTAACCCTAACCCCAACCCTAACCCTAACCCTAACCCTAACCCTAACCCCAACCCTAACCCTAACCCCAACCCTAACCCTAACCCTAACCCTATACCTAACTCAACCCTAACCCTAACCCCAACCCTAACCCTAACCCTAACCCTAACCCTATACCTAACCCCAACCCTAACCCTAACCCTAACCCTTACCCTAACCCTAACCCTAACCCTAACACTAACACTAACACTAACCCTAACCCTATACCTAACCCCAACCCTAACCCTAACCCTAACCCTAACCCCAACCCTAACCCTAACCCCAACCCCAACCCTAACCCTATACCTAACCCCAACCCTAACCCTAACCCTAACCCTAACCCTAACCCCAACCCTAACCCTATACCTAACCCCAACCCTAACCCTAACCCTAACCCTAACCCCAACCCTAACCCTAACCCCAACCCCAACCCTAACCCTATACCTAACCCCAACCCTAACCCTAACCCTAACCCTAACCCTAACCCTAACCCTAACCCCAACCCTAACACTATACCTAACCCCAACCCTAACCCTAACCCCAACCCTAACCCTAACCCCAACACTAACCCTATACCTAACCCCAACCCTAAACCTAACCCTAACCCCAACCCTAACCCTAACCCTAACCCTAACCCTAACCCTAACCCCAACCCTAACCCTATACCTAACTCAACCCTAACCCTAACCCCAACCCTAACCCTAACCGTAACCCTAACCCTAACCCTAACCCCAACCCTAACCCTAACCCTAACCCTAACCCTAACCCTAACCCTAACCCCAACCCTAACCCTAACCCCAACCCTAACCCTAACCCTAACCCTAACACTTACCCTAACCCCAACCCTAACCCTATACCTAACTCAACCCTAACCCTAACCCCAACCCTAACCCTAACCCTAACCCTAACCCTATACCTAACCCCAACCCTAACCCTAACCCTAACCCTAACCCTAACACTAACCCTAACCCTATACCTAACCCCAACCCTAACCCTAACCCTAACCCTAACCCCAACCCTAACCCTAACCCCAACCCCAACCCTAACCCTATACCTAACCCCAACCCTAACCCTAACCCTAACCCTAACCCTAACCCTAACCCTAACCCTAACCCCAACCCTAACCCTATACCTAACCCCAACCCTAACCCTAACCCCAACCCTAACCCTAACCCCAACACTAACCCTATACCTAACCCCAACCCTAAACCTAACCCTAACCCCAACCCTAACCCTAACCCTAACCCTAACCCTAACCCCAACCCTAACCCTATACCTAACTCAACCCTAACCCTAACCCCAACCCTAACCCTAACCGTAACCCTAACCCTAACCCTAACCCCAACCCTAACCCTAACCCTAACCCTAACCCTAACCCTAACCCCAACCCTAACCCTAACCCCAACCCTAACCCTAACCCTAACCCTAACACTTACCCTAACCCCAACCCTAACCCTATACCTAACTCAACCCTAACCCTAACCCCAACCCTAACCCTAACCCTAACCCTAACCCTAACCCCAACCCTAACCCTAACCCCAACCCTAACCCTAACCCTAACCCTATACCTAACTCAACCCTAACCCTAACCCCAACCCTAACCCTAACCCTAACCCTAACCCTATACCTAACCCCAACCCTAACCCTAACCCTAACCCTAACCCTAACCCTAACCCTAACCCTAACCCCAACCCTAACCCTATACCTACCCCCAACCCTAACCCTAACCCCAACCCTAACCCTAAACCCAACCCTAACCCTGTACCTAACCCCAACCCTAAACCTAACCCTAACCCCAACCCTAACCCTAACCCTAACCCTAACCCTAAACCTAACCCTAACCCCAACCCTAACCCTATTCCTAACTCAACCCTAACCCTAACCCCAACCCTAACCCTAACCGTAACCCTAACCCTAACCCTAACCCTAACCCTAACCCCAACCCTAACCCTAACCCTAACCCTAACCCTAACCCCAACCCTAACCCTAACCCCAACCCTAACCCTAACCCTAACCCTAACACTAACCCTAACCCCAACCCCAACCCTAACCCTATACCTAACTCAACCCTAACCCTAACCCTAACCCTAACCCTAACACTAACCCTAACCCTATACCTAACCCCAACCCTAACCCTAACCCCAACCCTAACCCTATACCTAACCCCAACCCTAAACCTAACCCTAACCCCAACCCTAACCCTAACCCTAACCCTAACCCTAACCCTAACCC
>NC_139471.1:32297500-32302500 GCF_057233095.1 Heloderma suspectum | reverse complement strand
CCCTAACCCTAACCCCAACCCTAACCCTAACCCCAACCCCAACCCTAACCCTATACCTAACCCCAACCCTAACCCTAACCCTAACCCTAACCCTAACACTAACCCTAACCCCAACCCTAACCCTATACCTAACCCCAACCCTAACCCTAACCCCAACCCTAACCCTAACCCCAACACTAACCCTATACCTAACCCCAACCCTAAACCTAACCCTAACCCCAACCCTAACCCTAACCCTAACCCTAACCCTAACCCTAACCCCAACCCTAACCCTATACCTAACTCAACCCTAACCCTAACCCCAACCCTAACCCTAACCGTAACCCTAACCCTAACCCTAACCCCAACCCTAACCCTAACCCTAACCCTAACCCTAACCCTAACCCCAACCCTAACCCTAACCCCAACCCTAACCCTAACCCTAACCCTAACACTTACCCTAACCCCAACCCTAACCCTATACCTAACTCAACCCTAACCCTAACCCCAACCCTAACGCTAACCCTAACCCTAACCCTAACCCCAACCCTAACCCTAACCCCAACCCTAACCCTAACCCTAACCCTATACCTAACTCAACCCTAACCCTAACCCCAACCCTAACCCTAACCCTAACCCTAACCCTATACCTAACCCCAAGCCTAACCCTAACCCTAACCCTAACCCTAACCCTAACCCTAACCCTAACCCTAACCCCAACCCTAACCCTATACCTAACCCCAACCCTAACCCTAACCCCAACCCTAACCCTAACCCCAACCCTAACCCTATACCTAACCCCAACCCTAAACCTAACCCTAACCCCAACCCTAACCCTAACCCTAACCCTAACCCTAACCCTAACCCCAACCCTAACCCTATTCCTAACTCAACCCTAACCCTAACCCCAACCCTAACCCTAACCGTAACCCTAACCCTAACCCTAACCCTAACCCTAACCCTAACCCCAACCCTAACCCTAACCCTAACCCTAACCCTAACCCTAACCCCAACCCTAACCCTAACCCCAACCCTAACCCTAACCCTAACCCTAACACTAACCCTAACCCCAACCCCAACCCTAACCCTAACCCCAACCCTAACCCTAACCCTAACCCTAACCCTAACCCTAACACTAACCCTAACCCTATACCTAACCCCAACCCTAACCCTAACCCCAACCCTAACCCTATACCTAACCCCAACCCTAACCCTAACCCCAACCCTAACCCTAACCCTAACACTAACCCTAACCCCAACCCTAAACCTATACCTAACTCAACCCTAACCCTAACCCTAACCCCAACCCTAACCCTAACCCTAACCCTAACCCTAACCCCAACCCTAACCCTAACCCTAACCCTAACCCTAACCCTAACCCTTACCCTAACCCTAACCCTAACCCTAACCCCAACCCTAACCCTAACCCTAACCCTATACCTAACTCAACCCTAACCCTAACCCCAACCCTAACCCTAACCCTAACCCTAACCCTAACCCTAACCCTAACCCCAACCCTAACCCTAACCCCAACCCTAACCCTAACCCTAACCCTAACCCTAACCCTAACCCCAACCCTAACCCTATACCTAACTCAACCCTATCCCTAACCCCAACCCTAACCCTAACCCTAACCCTAACCATAACCCTAACCCTAACCCTAACCCTAACCCTAACCCTAACCCTAACCCTAACCCTAACCCTATACCTAACCCCAACCCTAACCCTAACCCTAACCCCAACCCTAACCCTAACCCCAACCCTAACCCTATACCTAACCCCAACCCTAACCCTAACCCTAACCCTAACCCTAACCCTAACCCTAACCCCAACCCTAACCCTATACCTAACCCCAACCCTAACCCTAACCGCAACCCTAACCCTAACCCCAACCCTAACCCTATACCTAACCCCAACCCTAAACCTAACCCTAACCCCAACCCTAACCCTAACCCTAACCCTAACCCTAACCCCAACCCTAACCCTATACCTAACTCAACCCTAACCCTAACCCCAACCCTAACCCTAACCGTAACCCTAACCCTAACCCTAACCCTAACCCCAACCCTAACCCTAACCCTAACCCTAACCCTAACCCCAACCCTAACCCTAACCCCAACCCTAACCCTAACCCTAACCCTAACACTAACCCTAACCTCAACCCTAACCCTATACCTAACTCAACCCTAACCCTAACCCCAACCCTAACCCTAACCCTAACCCTAACCCTAACCCTATACCTAACTCAACCCTAACCCTAACCCCAACCCTAACCCTAACCCTAACCCTAGCCCTAACACTAACCCCAACCCTAACCCTAACCCCAACCCTAACCCTAACCCTAACCCCATACCTAACTCAACCCTAACCCTAACCCCAACCCTAACCCTAACCCTAACCCTAACCCTAACCCTAACCCCAACCCTATACCTAACCCCAACCCTAACCCTAACCCTAACCCTATACCTAACTCAACCCTAACCCTAACCCCAACCCTAACCCTAACCCTAACCCTAACCCTAACCCTAACCCCAACCCTAACCCTATACCTAACTCAACCCTAACCCTAACCCTAACCCTAACCCTAACCCCAACCCTAACACTAACCCTAACCCTAACCCTAACCCTAACCCTAACCCCAACCCTAACCCTAACCCTAACCCAAACCCTAACCCTAACCCTAACCCTATACCTAACTCAACCCTAACCCTAACTCCAACCCTAACCCTAACCCTAACCCTAACCCTTACCCCAACCCTAACCCTATACCTAACTCAACCCTAACCCTAACCCTAACCCTAACCCTAACCCTAACACTAACCCTAACCCTAACCCTAACCCCAACCCTAACCCTAACCCTAACCCTAACCCTAACCCTAACCCCAACCCTAACCCTAACCCTAACCCTAACCCTAACCCTAACCCTAACCCCAACCCTAACCCCAACCCTAACCCTAACCCTAACCCTAACCCTAACCCTAACCCTAACCCCAACCCTAACCCTAACCCCAACCCTAACCCTAAGCCTAACCCTATACCTAACTCAACCCTAACCCTAACCCCAACCCAAACCCTAACCCTAACCCTAACCCTAACCCTAACCCTAACCCCAACACTAACCCTATACCTAACTCAACCCTAACCATAACCCTAACCCTAACCCTAACCCTAACCCTAACCCTAACCCTATACCTAACTCAACCCTAAACCTAACCCCAACCCTAACCCTAACCCTAACCCTAACCCTAACCCTAACCCTAACCCTATACCTAACCCCAACCCTAACCCTAACCCTAACCCTAACTTTAACCCTAACCCTAACCCTAACCCTAACCCTAACCCCAACCCTAACCCTAACCCTAACCCTATACCTAACTCAACCCTAACCCTAACCCCAACCCTAACCCTAACCCTAACCCTAACCCTAACCCTAACCCTAATCCCAAGCCTAACCCTAACCCCAACCCTAACCCTAACCCTAACCATAACCCTATACCTAACTCAACCCTAACCCTAACCCCAACCCTAACCCTAACCCTAACCCTAACCCTAACCCCAACCCTATACCTAACCCCAACCCTAACCCTAACCCTAACCCTATACCTAACTCAACCCTAACCCTAACCCCAACCCTCACCCTAACCCTAACCCTAACCCTAACCCCAACCCTAACCCTATACCTAACTCAACCCTAACCCTAACCCTAACCCTAACCCTAACCGTAACCCTATACCTAACTCAACCCTAACCCTAACCCCAACCCTAACCCTAACCCTAACCCTAACCCTAACCCTATCCCTATACCTAACCCCAACCCTAACCCTAACCCTAACCCTAACCCTAACCCTAACCCTAACCCTAACCCTAACCCCAACCCTAACCCTAACCCTAACCCTAACCCTAACCCCAACTCTAACCCTAACCCTAACCCTATACCTAACTCAACCCTAACCCTAACCCCAACCCTAACCCTAACCCTAACCCTAACCCTAACCCTAACCCTAACCCTATACCTAACCCCAACCCTAACCCTAACCCTAACCCTAACCCTAACCCTAACCCCAACCCTAACCCTAACCCTAACCCTATACCTAACTCAACCCTAACTCTAACCCCAACCCTAACCCTAACCCTAACCCTAACCCCAACCCTAACCCTAACCCCAACCCTAACCCTAACCCTAACCCTAACCCTATACCTAACTCAACCCTAACCCTAACCCCAACCCTAACCCTAACCCTAACCCTAACCCTATACCTAACCCCAACCCTAACCCTAACCCTAACCCTAACCCTAACCCCTAAGCCTAACCCTAACCCTAACCCTAACCCTAACCCTAACCCTAACCCCAACCCTAACCCTAACCCTAACCCTAACCCTAACCCTAACCCCAACCCTACCCCTAACCCCAACCCTAACCCTAACCCTAACCCTAACACTTACCCTAACCCCAACCCTAACCATATACCTAACTCAACCCTAACCCTAACCCTAACCCTAACCCTAACCCTAACCCTAACCCTAACCCTATACCTAACCCCAACCCTAACCCTAACCCTAACCCTAACCCTAACCCCAACCCTAACCCCAACCCTAACCCTATACCTAACCCCAACCCTAACCCTAACCCTAACCCTAACCCTAACCCTAACCCTAACCCCAACCCTAACCCTATACCTAACCCCAACCCTAACCCTAACCCCAACCCTAACCCTAACCCCAACCCTAACCCTATACCTAACCCCAACCCTAAACCTAACCCTAACCCCAACCCTAACCCTAACCCTAACCCTAACCCTAACCCTAACCCCAACCCTAACCCTATACCTAACTCAACCGTAACCCTAACCCCAACCCTAACCCTAACCGTAACCCTAACCCTAACCCTAACCCTAACCCCAACCCTAACCCTAACCCTAACCCTAACCCTAACCCTAACCCTAACCCTAACCCCAACCCTAACCCTAACCCTAACCCCAACCCTAACCCTAACCCTAACACTAACCCTAACCCCAACCCTA
>NC_139471.1:32287500-32290000 GCF_057233095.1 Heloderma suspectum | reverse complement strand
CTAACCCCAACACTAACCCTATACCTAACCCCAACCCTAAACCTAACCCTAACCCCAACCCTAACCCTAACCCTAACCCTAACCCTAACCCCAACCCTAACCCTATACCTAACTCAAACCTAACCCTAACCCCAACCCTAACCCTAACCGTAACCCTAACCCTAACCCTAACCCCAACCCTAACCCTAACCCTAACCCTAACCCTAACCCTAACCCTAACCCCAACCCTAACCCTAACCCCAACCCTAACCCTAACCCTAACCCTAACACTTACCCTAACCCCAACACTAACCCTATACCTAACTCAACCCTAACCCTAACCCCAACCCTAACCCTAACCCTAACCCTAACCCTAACCCCAACCCTAACCCTAACCCCAACCCTAACCCTAACCCTAACCCTAACCCTATACCTAACTCAACCCTAACCCTAACCCCAACCCTAACCCTAACCCTAACCCTAACCCTATACCTAACCCCAACCCTAACCCTAACCCTAACCCTTACCCTAACCCTAACCCTAACCCTAACACTAACACTAACACTAACCCTAACCCTATACCTAACCCCAACCCTAACCCTAACCCTAACCCCAACCCTAACCCTAACCCCAACCCCAACCCTAACCCTATACCTAACCCCAACCCTAACCCTAACCCTAACCCTAACCCTAACCCCAACCCTAACCCTATACCTAACCCCAACCCTAACCCTAACCCTAACCCTAACCCCAACCCTAACCCTAACCCCAACCCCAACCCTAACCCTATACCTAACCCCAACCCTAACCCTAACCCTAACCCTAACCCTAACCCTAACCCCAACCCTAACACTATACCTAACCCCAACCCTAACCCTAACCCCAACCCTAACCCTAACCCCAACACTAACCCTATACCTAACCCCAACCCTAAACCTAACCCTAACCCCAACCCTAACCCTAACCCTAACCCTAACCCTAACCCTAACCCTAACCCTAACCCCAACCCTAACCCTATACCTAACTCAACCCTAACCCTAACCCCAACCCTAACCCTAACCGTAACCCTAACCCTAACCGTAACCCTAACCCTAACCCTAACCCCAACCCTAACCCTAACCCTAACCCTAACCCTAACCCTAACCCTAACCCTAACCGTAACCCCAACCCTAACCCTAACCCCAACCCTAACCCTAACCCTAACCCTAACACTTACCCTAACCCCAACACTAACCCTATACCTAACTCAACCCTAACCCTAACCCCAACCCTAACCCTAACCCTAACCCTAACCCTAACCCCAACCCTAACCCTAACCCCAACCCTAACCCTAACCCTAACCCTATACCTAACTCAACCCTAACCCTAACCCCAACCCTAACCCTAACCCTAACCCTATACCTAACCCCAACCCTAACCCTAACCCTAACCCTTACCCTAACCCTAACCCTAACCCTAACACTAACACTAACACTAACCCTAACCCTATACCTAACCCCAACCCTAACCCTAACCCTAACCCTAACCCCAACCCTAACCCTAACCCCAACCCCAACCCTAACCCTATACCTAACCCCAACCCTAACCCTAACCCTAACCCTAACCCTAACCCCAACCCTAACCCTATACCTAACCCCAACCCTAACCCTAACCCTAACCCTAACCCCAACCCTAACCCTAACCCCAACCCCAACCCTAACCCTATACCTAACCCCAACCCTAACCCTAACCCTAACCCTAACCCTAACCCCAACCCTAACACTATACCTAACCCCAACCCTAACCCTAACCCCAACCCTAACCCTAACCCCAACACTAACCCTATACCTAACCCCAACCCTAAACCTAACCCTAACCCCAACCCTAACCCTAACCCTAACCCTAACCCTAACCCTAACCCTAACCCCAACCCTAACCCTATACCTAACTCAACCCTAACCCTAACCCCAACCCTAACCCTAACCGTAACCCTAACCCTAACCCTAACCCCAACCCTAACCCTAACCCTAACCCTAACCCTAACCCTAACACCAACCCTAACCCTAACCCCAACCCTAACCCTAACCCTAACCCTAACACTTACCCTAACCCCAACCCTAACCCTATACCTAACTCAACCCTAACCCTAACCCCAACCCTAACCCTAACCCTAACCCTAACCCTATACCTAACCCCAACCCTAACCCTAACCCTAACCCTAACCCTAACCCTAACACTAACCCTAACCCTATACCTAACCCCAACCCTAACCCTAACCCTAACCCTAACCCCAACCCTAACCCTAACCCCAACCCCAACCCTAACCCTATACCTAACCCCAACCCTAACCCTAACCCTAACCCTAACCCTAACCCTAACCCCAACCCTAACCCTAACCCTATACCTAACCCCAACCCTAACCCTAACCCTAACCCTAACCCCAACCCTAACCCTAACCCCAACCCCAACCCTAACCCTATACCTAACCCCAACCCTAACCCTAACCCTAACCCTAACCCTAACCCTAACCCTAACCCCAACC
>NC_139471.1:32265000-32267500 GCF_057233095.1 Heloderma suspectum | reverse complement strand
CTAACCCTATACCTAACTCAACCCTAACCCTAACCCCAACCCTAACCCTAACCGTAACCCTAACCCTAACCGTAACCCTAACCCTAACCCTAACCCCAACCCTAACCCTAACCCTAACCCTAACCCTAACCCTAACCCTAACCCTAACCGTAACCCCAACCCTAACCCTAACCCCAACCCTAACCCTAACCCTAACCCTAACACTTACCCTAACCCCAACACTAACCCTATACCTAACTCAACCCTAACCCTAACCCCAACCCTAACCCTAACCCTAACCCTAACCCTAACCCCAACCCTAACCCTAACCCCAACCCTAACCCTAACCCTAACCCTAACCCTATACCTAACTCAACCCTAACCCTAACCCCAACCCTAACCCTAACCCTAACCCTAACCCTATACCTAACCCCAACCCTAACCCTAACCCTAACCCTTACCCTAACCCTAACCCTAACCCTAACACTAACACTAACACTAACCCTAACCCTATACCTAACCCCAACCCTAACCCTAACCCTAACCCTAACCCCAACCCTAACCCTAACCCCAACCCCAACCCTAACCCTATACCTAACCCCAACCCTAACCCTAACCCTAACCCTAACCCTAACCCCAACCCTAACCCTATACCTAACCCCAACCCTAACCCTAACCCTAACCCTAACCCCAACCCTAACCCTAACCCCAACCCCAACCCTAACCCTATACCTAACCCCAACCCTAACCCTAACCCTAACCCTAACCCTAACCCCAACCCTAACACTATACCTAACCCCAACCCTAACCCTAACCCCAACCCTAACCCTAACCCCAACACTAACCCTATACCTAACCCCAACCCTAAACCTAACCCTAACCCCAACCCTAACCCTAACCCTAACCCTAACCCTAACCCTAACCCTAACCCCAACCCTAACCCTATACCTAACTCAACCCTAACCCTAACCCCAACCCTAACCCTAACCGTAACCCTAACCCTAACCCTAACCCCAACCCTAACCCTAACCCTAACCCTAACCCTAACCCTAACCCTAACCCCAACCCTAACCCTAACCCCAACCCTAACCCTAACCCTAACCCTAACACTTACCCTAACCCCAACCCTAACCCTATACCTAACTCAACCCTAACCCTAACCCCAACCCTAACCCTAACCCTAACCCTAACCCTATACCTAACCCCAACCCTAACCCTAACCCTAACCCTAACCCTAACCCTAACCCTAACACTAACCCTAACCCTATACCTAACCCCAACCCTAACCCTAACCCTAACCCTAACCCCAACCCTAACCCTAACCCCAACCCCAACCCTAACCCTATACCTAAACCCAACCCTAACCCTAACCCTAACCCTAACCCTAACCCTAACCCCAACCCTAACCCTAACCCTATACCTAACCCCAACCCTAACCCTAACCCTAACCCTAACCCCAACCCTAACCCTAACCCCAACCCCAACCCTAACCCTATACCTAACCCCAACCCTAACCCTAACCCTAACCCTAACCCTAACCCTAACCCTAACCCCAACCCTAACCCTATACCTAACCCCAACCCTAACCCTAACCCCAACCCTAACCCTAACCCCAACACTAACCCTATACCTAACCCCAACCCTAAACCTAACCCTAACCCCAACCCTAACCCTAACCCTAACCCTAACCCTAACCCTAACCCCAACCCTAACCCTATACCTAACTCAACCCTAACCCTAACCCCAACCCTAACCCTAACCGTAACCCTAACCCTAACCCTAACCCCAACCCTAACCCTAACCCTAACCCTAACCCTAACCCCAACCCTAACCCTAACCCCAACCCTAACCCTAACCCTAACCCTAACACTTACCCTAACCCCAACCCTAACCCTATACCTAACTCACCCCTAACCCTAACCCCAACCCTAACCCTAACCCTAACCCTAACCCTAACCCCAACCCTAACCCTAACCCCAACCCTAACCCTAACCCTAACCCTATACCTAACTCAACCCTAACCCTAACCCCAACCCTAACCCTAACCCTAACCCTAACCCTATACCTAACCCCAACCCTAACCCTAACCCTAACCCTAACCCTAACCCTAACCCTAACCCCAACCCTAACCCTATACCTAACCCCAACCCTAACCCTAACCCCAACCCTAACCCTAAACCCAACCCTAACCCTGTACCTAACCCCAACCCTAAACCTAACCCTAACCCCAACCCTAACCCTAACCCTAACCCTAACCCTAACCCTAACCCTAACCCCAACCCTAACCCTATTCCTAACTCAACCCTAACCCTAACCCCAACCCTAACCCTAACCGTAACCCTAACCCTAACCCTAACCCTAACCCCAACCCTAACCCTAACCCTAACCCTAACCCCAACCCTAACCCTAACCCCAACCCTAACCCTAACCCTAACCCTAACACTAACCCTAACCCCAACCCCAACCCTAACCCTATACCTAACTCAACCCTAACCCTAACCCTAACCCTAACCCTAACCCT
>NC_139471.1:32187500-32192500 GCF_057233095.1 Heloderma suspectum | reverse complement strand
ACCCTAACCCTAACCCCAACCCTAACCCTAACCCCAACCCTAACCCTAACCCTAACCCTAACACGTACCCTAACCCCAACCCTAACCCTATACCTAACTCAACCCTAACCCTAACCCCAACCCTAACCCTAACCCTAACCCTAACCCTATACCTAACCCCAACCCTAACCCTAACCCGAACCCTAACCCTAACCCTAACCCTAACACTAACACTAACCCTAACCCTATACCTAACCCCAACCCTAACCCTAACCCTAACCCTAACCCCAACCCTAACCCTAACCCCAACCCCAACCCTAACCCTATACCTAACCCCAACCCTAACCCTAACCCTAACCCTAACCCTAACCCTAACCCCAACCCTAACCCTATACCTAACCCCAACCCTAAGCCTAACCCTAACCCTAACCCCAACCCTAACCCTAACCCCAACCCCAACCCTAACCCTATACCTAATCCCAACCCTAACCCTAACCCTAACCCTAACCCTAACACTAACCCTAACCCCAACCCTAACCCTATACCTAACCCCAACCCTAACCCTAACCCCAACCCTAACCCTAACCCCAACACTAACCCTATACCTAATCCCAACCCTAACCCTAACCCTAACCCTAACCCTAACACTAACCCTAACCCCAACCCTAACCCTAACCCTAACCCCAACCCTAAACCTAACCCTAACCCCAACCCTAACCCTAACCCTAACCCTAACCCTAACCCTAACCCCAACCCTAACCCTATACCTAACTCAACCCTAACCCTAACCCCAACCCTAACCCTAACCGTAACCCTAACCCTAACCCTAACCCCAACCCTAACCCTAACCCTAACCCTAACCCTAACCCTAACCCCAACCCTAACCCTAACCCCAAACCTAACCCTAACCCTAACCCTAACACTTACCCTAACCCCAACCCTAACCCTATACCTAACTCAACCCTAACCCTAACCCCAACCCTAACCCTAACCCTAACCCTAACCCTAACCCCAACCCTAACCCTAACCCCAACCCTAACCCTAACCCTAACCCTATACCTAACTCAACCCTAACCCTAACCCCAACCCTAACCCTAACCCTAACCCTAACCCTATACCTAACCCCAAGCCTAACCCTAACCCTAACCCTAACCCTAACCCTAACCCTAACCCTAACCCCAACCCTAACCCTATACCTAACCCCAACCCTAACCCTAACCCCAACCCTAACCCTAACCCCAACCCTAACCCTATACCTAACCCCAACCCTAAACCTAACCCTAACCCCAACCCTAACCCTAACCCTAACCCTAACCCTAACCCTAACCCCAACCCTAACCCTATTCCTAACTCAACCCTAACCCTAACCCCAACCCTAACCCTAACCGTAACCCTAACCCTAACCCTAACCCTAACCCTAACCCTAACCCCAACCCTAACCCTAACCCTAACCCTAACCCTAACCCCAACCCTAACCCTAACCCCAACCCTAACCCTAACCCTAACCCTAACACTAACCCTAACCCCAACCCCAACCCTAACCCTAACCCCAACCCTAACCCTAACCCTAACCCTAACCCTAACCCTAACCCTAACCCTAACACTAACCCTAACCCTATACCTAACCCCAACCCTAACCCTAACCCCAACCCTAACCCTATACCTAACCCCAACCCTAACCCTAACCCCAACCCTAACCCTAACCCTAACCCTAACACTAACCCTAACCCCAACCCTAAACCTATACCTAACTCAACCCTAACCCTAACCCTAACCCCAACCCTAACCCTAACCCTAACCCTAACCCTAACCCTAACCCTAACCCCAACCCTAACCCTAACCCTAACCCTAACCCTAACCCTAACCCTTACCCTAACCCTAACCCTAACCCTAACCCCAACCCTAACCCTAACCCTAACCCTTTACCTAACTCAACCCTAACCCTAACCCCAACCCTAACCCTAACCCTAACCCTAACCCTAACCCTAACCCCAACCCTAACCCTAACCCCAACCCTAACCCTAACCCTAACCCTAACCCTAACCCTAACCCCAACCCTAACCCTATACCTAACTCAACCCTATCCCTAACCCCAACCCTAACCCTAACCCTAACCCTAACCCTAACCATAACCCTAACCCTAACCCTAACCCTAACCCTAACCCTAACCCTAACCCTAACCCTATACCTAACCCCAACCCTAACCCTAACCCTAACCCCAACCCTAACCCTAACCCCAACCCTAACCCTATACCTAACCCCAACCCTAACCCTAACCCTAACCCTAACCCTAACCCTAACCCTAACCCCAACCCTAACCCTATACCTAACCCCAACCCTAACCCTAACCGCAACCCTAACCCTAACCCCAACCCTAACCCTATACCTAACCCCAACCCTAAACCTAACCCTAACCCCAACCCTAACCCTAACCCTAACCCTAACCCTAACCCTAACCCCAACCCTAACCCTATACCTAACTCAACCCTAACCCTAACCCCAACCCTAACCCTAACCGTAACCCTAACCCTAACCCTAACCCTAACCCCAACCCTAACCCTAACCCTAACCCTAACCCTAACCCTAACCCCAACCCTAACCCTAACCCCAACCCTAACCCTAACCCTAACCCTAACACTAACCCTAACCTCAACCCTAACCCTATACCTAACTCAACCCTAACCCTAACCCCAACCCTAACCCTAACCCTAACCCTAACCCTATACCTAACTCAACCCTAACCCTAACCCCAACCCTAACCCTAACCCTAACCCTAGCCCTAACACTAACCCCAACCCTAACCCTAACCCCAACCCTAACCCTAACCCTAACCCCATACCTAACTCAACCCTAACCCTAACCCCAACCCTTACCCTAACCCTAACCCTAACCCTAACCCTAACCCCAACCCTATACCTAACCCCAACCCTAACCCTAACCCTAACCCTATACCTAACTCAACCCTAACCCTAACCCCAACCCTAACCCTAACCCTAACCCTAACCCTAACCCTAACCCCAACCCTAACCCTATACCTAACTCAACCCTAACCCTAACCCTAACCCTAACCCTAACCCCAACCCTAACACTAACCCTAACCCTAACCCTAACCCTAACCCTAACCCCAACCCTAACCCTAACCCTAACCCAAACCCTAACCCTAACCCTAACCCTATACCTAACTCAACCCTAACCCTAACTCCAACCCTAACCCTAACCCTAACCCTAACCCTAACCCCAACCCTAACCCTATACCTAACTCAACCCTAACCCTAACCCTAACCCTAACCCTAACACTAACCCTAACCCTAACCCTAACCCCAACCCTAACCCTAACCCTAACCCTAACCCTAACCCTAACCCTAACCCCAACCCTAACCCTAACCCTAACCCTAACCCTAACCCTAACCCCAACCCTAACCCCAACCCTAACCCTAACCCTAACCCTAACCCTAACCCTAACCCTAACCCCAACCCTAACCCTAACCCCAACCCTAACCCTAAGCCTAACCCTATACCTAACTCAACCCTAACCCTAACCCCAACCCAAACCCTAACCCTAACCCTAACCCTAACCCTAACCCTAACCCCAACACTAACCCTATACCTAACTCAACCCTAACCCTAACCCTAACCCTAACCCTAACCCTAACCCTAACCCTAACCCTATACCTAACTCAACCCTAAACCTAACCCCAACCCTAACCCTAACCCTAACCCTAACCCTAACCCTAACCCTAACCCTATACCTAACCCCAACCCTAACCCTAACCCTAACCCTAACCCTAACTTTAACCCTAACCCTAACCCTAACCCTAACCCTAACCCCAACCCTAACCCTAACCCTAACCCTATACCTAACTCAACCCTAACCCTAACCCCAACCCTAACCCTAACCCTAACCCTAACCCTAACCCTAACCCTAATCCCAAGCCTAACCCTAACCCCAACCCTAACCCTAACCCTAACCATAACCCTATACCTAACTCAACCCTAACCCTAACCCCAACCCTAACCCTAACCCTAACCCTAACCCTAACCCCAACCCTATACCTAACCCCAACCCTAACCCTAACCCTAACCCTAACCCTATACCTAACTCAACCCTAACCCTAACCCCAACCCTCACCCTAACCCTAACCCTAACCCTAACCCCAACCCTAACCCTATACCTAACTCAACCCTAACCCTAACCCTAACCCTAACCCTAACCGTAACCCTATACCTAACTCAACCCTAACCCTAACCCCAACCCTAACCCTAACCCTAACCCTAACCCTAACCCTATCCCTATACCTAACCCCAACCCTAACCCTAACCCTAACCCTAACCCTAACCCTAACCCTAACCCTAACCCCAACCCTAACCCTAACCCTAACCCTAACCCTAACCCCAACTCTAACCCTAACCCTAACCCTATACCTAACTCAACCCTAACCCTAACCCCAACCCTAACCCTAACCCTAACCCTAACCCTAACCCTAACCCTAACCCTAACCCTATACCTAACCCCAACCCTAACCCTAACCCTAACCCTAACCCTAACCCTAACCCTAACCCCAACCCTAACCCTAACCCTAACCCTATACCTAACTCAACCCTAACCCTAACCCCAACCCTAACCCTAACCCTAACCCTAACCCCAACCCTAACCCTAACCCCAACCCTAACCCTAACCCTAACCCTAACCCTATACCTAACTCAACCCTAACCCTAACCCCAACCCTAACCCTAACCCTAACCCTAACCCTATACCTAACCCCAACCCTAACCCTAACCCCAACCCTAACCCTAACCCTAACCCTAACACTTACCCTAACCCCAACCCTAACCCTATACCTAACTCAACCCTAACCCTAACCCTAACCCTAACCCTAACCCTAACCCTAACACTAACCCTAACCCTAACCCTATACCTAACCCCAACCCTAACCCTAACCCTAACCCTAACCCCAACCCTAACCCCAACCCTAACCCTATACCTAACCCCAACCCTAACCCTAACCCTAACCCTAACCCTA